>NC_056726.1:1835891434-1836123934 GCF_019279795.1 Protopterus annectens
CATCAGTAAATGAAATGCAAACCCTTAAATCCAATTGTTCACACATCAGTAAGTCAAACATTAAACTCTTAAATCCAATGTGCCAACATCATAAGTAAACCGCAATCATAAAACACACATCAACAAGCCCAACTCTAATCAAATGTCAACCTATAAGTGCTACACTTGAAATCAAATCCAATCTAAATCAAAGTCGATACACTTAAATCCAATGTGTTCACACACATCAGTAAGTGACAAGGACACTGTGCAAACTCCCTTAAATCCAATGTGCTCACACACATCAGTAAGTGACATGGACACTGTGCAAACTGCCTTAAATCCAATGTTCTCACACACATCAGTAAGTGACAAGGACACTGTGCAAACTGCCTTAAATCCAAAGTGTTCATACACATCAGTAAGTGACAAGGACACTGTGCAAACTTCCTTAATAAATCCAATGTATTCACACTGTGCAAACTGCCTTAAATCCAATGTGCTCACACACATCAGTAAGTGACATGGACACTGTAAAAACTTCCTTCAATCCAATGTGCTCACACACATCAGTAAGTGACATGGACACTGTGCAAACTGCCTTAAATCCAATGTGCTCACACACATCAGTAAGTGACATGGACACTGTGCAAACTGCCTTAAATCCAGTGTGCTCAAACACATCAGTAAGTGACATGGACACCGTGCAAACTGCCTTAAATCCAATGTGCTCACACACATCAGTAAGTGACATGGACACTGTGCAAACTGCCTTAATAAATCCAATGTGCTCACACACATCAGTAAGTGACATGGACACTGTGCAAACTGCCTTAAATCCAATGTGCTCACACACATCAGTAAGTGACATGGACACTGTGCAAACTGCCTTAAATCCAATGTGCTCACACACATCAGTAAGTGACATGGACACTGTGCAAACTGCCTTAAATCCAATGTATTCAAACACATCAGTAAGTGACAAGGACACTGTGCAAACTGCCTTAATAAATCCAATGTGCTCACACACATCAGTAAGTGACATGGACACTGTGCAAACTGCCTTAAATCCAATGTGCTCACACACATCAGTAAGTGACATGGACACTGTGCAAACTGCCTTAAATCCAATGTGCTCACACACATCAGTAAGTGACATGGACACTGTGCAAACTGCCTTAATAAATCCAATGTGCTCACACACATCAGTAAGTGACATGGACACTGTGCAAACTGCCTTAAATCCAATGTGCTCACACACATCAGTAAGTGACATGGACACTGTGCAAACTGCCTTAAATCCAATGTGCTCACACACATCAGTAAGTGACATGGACACTGTGCAAACTGCCTTAATAAATCCAATGTGCTCACACACATCAGTAAGTGACATGGACACTGTGCAAACTGCCTTAAATCCAATGTGCTCACACACATCAGTAAGTGACAAGGACACTGTGCAAACTGCCTTAATAAATCCAATGTGCTCACACACATCAGTAAGTGACATGGACACTGTGCAAACTGCCTTAAATCCAATGTGCTCACACACATCAGTAAGTGACATGGACACTGTGCAAACTGCCTTAAATCCAATGTGCTCACACACATCAGTAAGTGACATGGACACTGTGCAAACTGCCTTAAATCCAATGTGCTCACACACATCAGTAAGTGACATGGACACTGTGCAAACTGCCTTAAATCCAATGTGCTCACACACATCAGTAAGTGACATGGACACTGTGCAAACTGCCTTAAATCCAATATGCTCACACACATCAGTAAGTGACATGAACACTGTGCAAACTCCCTTAAATCCAATGTGCTCACACACATCAGTAAGTGACAAGGACACTGTGCAAACTGCCTTAATAAATCCAATGTGCTCACACACATCAGTAAGTGACATGGACACTGTGCAAACTGCCTTAAATCCAATGTGCTCACACACATCAGTAAGTGACATGAACACTGTGCAAACTCCCTTAAATCCAATGTGCTCACACACATCAGTAAGTGACATGGACACTGTGCAAACTGCCTTAAATTCAATGTGCTCACACACATCAGTAAGTGACATGGACACTGTGCAAACTGCCTTAATAAATCCAATGTGCTCACACACATCAGTAAGTGACATGGACACTGTGCAAACTGCCTTAAATCCAATGTGTTCACACACATCAGTAAGTGACATGGACACTGTGCAAACTGCCTTAATAAATCCAATGTGCTCACACACATCAGTAAGTGACATGGACACTGTGCAAACTGCCTTAAATCCAATGTGCTCACACATCAGTAAGTGACATGGACACTGTGGAAACTCTCTTAAATCCAATGTGTTCACACACATCAGTAAGTGACATGGACACTGTGCAAACTGCCTTAAATCCAATGTGCTCACACACATCAGTAAGTGACATGGACACTGTGGAAACTCTCTTAAATCCAATGTGTTCACACACATCAGTAAGTGACATGGACACTGTGCAAACTGCCTTAATAAATCCAATGTGCTCACACACATCAGTAAGTGACATGGACACTGTGCAAACTGCCTTAAATCCAATGTGCTCACACACATCAGTAAGTGACATGGACACTGTGCAAACTGCCTTAAATCCAATGTGTTCACACACATCAGTAAGTGACATGGACACTGTGTAAACTGCCTTAAATCCAATGTGCTCACACACATCAGTAAGTGACATGGACACTGTGCAAACTGCCTTAAATCCAATGTGCTCACACACATCAGTAAGTGACATGGACACTGTGCAAACTGCCTTAAATCCAATGTGCTCACACACATCAGTAAGTGACAAGGACACTGTGCAAACTGCCTTAATAAATCCAATGTGCTCACACACATCAGTAAGTGACATGGACACTGTGCAAACTGCCTTAAATCCAATGTGCTCACACACATCAGTAAGTGACATGGACACTGTGCAAACTGCCTTAAATCCAATGTGCTTACACACATCAGTAAGTGACATGGACACTGTGCAAACTGCCTTAAATCCAATGTGCTCACACACATCAGTAAGTGACATGGACACTGTGCAAACTGCCTTAAATCCAATGTGGTTACACACATCATTAAGTGACATGGACACTGTGCAAACTGCCTTAAATCCAATGTGCTCACACACATCAGTAAGTGACATGGACACTGTGCAAACTGCCTTAAATCCATTGTGCTCACACACATCAGTAAGGGACATGAACACTGTGCAAACTGCCTTAAATCCAATGTGCGCACACACATCAGTAAGTGACATGGACACTGTGCAAACTGCCTTAAATCCAATGTGCTCACACACATCAGTAAGTGACATGGACACTGTGCAAACCTCCTTAAATCCAATATGCTCACACACATCAGTAAGTGACAAGGACACTGTGTAAACTGCCTTAAATCCAATGTGCTCACACACATCAGTAAGTGACATGGATATTGTGCAAACTGCCTTAAATCCAATGTGTTCACACACATCAGTAAGTGACATGGACACTGTGCAAACTGCCTTAATAAATCCAATGTGCTCACACACATCAGTAAGTGACATGGACACTGTGCAAACTGCCTTAAATCCAATGTGCTCACACACATCAGTAAGTGACATGGACACTGTGCAAACTCCCTTAATAAATCCAATGTGCTCACACACATCAGTAAGTGACATGGACACTGTGCAAACTGCCTTAAATCCAATGTGCTCACACACATCAGTAAGTGACATGGACACTGTGCAAACTGCCTTAAATCCAATGTGCTCACACACATCAGTAAGTGACATGGACACTGTGCAAACTGCCTTAAATCCAATGTGCTCACACACATCAGTAAGTGACATGGACACTGTGCAAACTGCCTTAAATCCAATGTGCTCACACACATCAGTAAGTGACAAGGACACTGTGCAAACTGCCTTAATAAATCCAATGTGCTCACACACATCAGTAAGTGACATGGACACTGTGCAAACTGCCTTAAATCCAATGTGCTTACACACATCAGTAAGTGACAAGGACACTGTGCAAACTTTCTTTATAAATCCAATGTGCTTACACACATCAGTAAGTGACATGGACACTGTGCAAACTGCCTTAAATCCATTGTGTTCACACACATCAGTAAGTGACATGGACACCTTGCAAACTCCCTTAAATTCAATATTCTCACACACATCAGTAAATGACAAGGGCACTGTCAAATTGCCTTAAAAATCCAATGTGCTCTCACACATCATTAAGTGACGTGGACACTGTGCAAACTGCCTTAAATCCAGTGTGTTCACACACACATCAGTAAGTGACAAGGACACTGTGCAAACTGCCTTAAATCCAATGTGTTCACACACATCAGTAAGTGACAAGGACACTGTGCAAAATGCCTTAAATCCAATATGCTCACACACATGAGTAAGTGACATGGACATTGTGCATACCTCCTTTAATCCAATGGGTTCACACACATCAGTAAGTGACAAGGACACTGTGCAAACTCCCTTAAATCCAATGTGCTCACACACATCAGTAAGTGACATGGACACTGTGCAAACTGCCTTAAATCCAATGTGCTCACACACATCAGTAAGTGACATGGACACTGTGCAAACTCCCTTAATAAATCCAATGTGCTCACACACATCAGTAAGTGACATGGACACTGTGCAAACTGCCTTAAATCCAATGTGCTCACACACATCAGTAAGTGACATGGACACTGTGCAAACTGCCTTAAATCCAATGTGTTCAAACACATCAGTAAGTGTCATGGACACTGTGCAAACTGCCTTAAATCCAATATGCTCACACACATCAGTAAGTGACATGGACACTGTGCAAACTCCCTTAATAAATCCAATGTGCTCACACACATCAGTAAGTGACATGGACACTGTACAAACTTCCTTAAATCCAATGTGCTCACACACATCATAAAGTGGCATGGACACTGTGCAAACTGCTTTAAATTCAATGTGCTCACACACATCAGTAAGTGACATGGACACCTTGCAAACTCTCTTAATAAATCCAATGTGCTCACACACATCAGTAAGTGACATGGACACTGTGCAAACTGCCTTAAATCCAGTGTGCTCAAACACATCAGTAAGTGACATGGACACCGTGCAAACTCCCTTAAATCCAATGTGCTCACACACATCAGTAAGTGACATGGACACTGTGCAAACTGCCTTAAATCCAATGTGCTCACACACATCAGTAAGTGACATGGACACTGTGCAAACTCCCTTAATAAATCCAATGTGCTCACACACATCAGTAAGTGACATGGACACTGTGCAAACTGCCTTAAATCCAATGTGCTCACACACATCAGTAAGTGACATGGACACTGTGCAAACTGCCTTAAATCCAATGTGCTCACACACATCAGTAAGTGACAAGGACACTGTGCAAACTGCCTTAAATCCAATGTGCTCACACACATCAGTAAGTGACATGGACACTGTGCAAACTCCCTTAAATCCAATGTGTTCACACACATCAGTAAGTGACATGGACACTGTGCAAACTGCCTTAAATCCAATGTGCTCACACACATCAGTAAGTGACAAGGACACTGTGCAAACTGCCTTAATAAATCCAATGTGCTCACACACATCAGTAAGTGACATGGACACTGTGCAAACTGCCTTAAATCCAATGTGCTCACACACATCAGTAAGAGACATGGACACTGTGCAAACTCCCTTGCTAAATCCAATGTGCTTACACACATCAGTAATGACATGGACACTGTGCAAACTGCCTTAATAAATCCAATGTGCTCACACACATCAGTAAGTGACATGGACACTGTGCAAACTGCCTTAATAAATCCAATGTGCTCACACACATCAGTAAGTGACATGGACACTGTGCAAACTGCCTTAAATCCAATGTGCTGACACACATCAGTAAGTGACATGGACACCTTGCAAACTCCATTAAATCCAATGTGCTCACACACATCAGTAAGTGACATAGACACTGTGCAAACTGCCTTAAATCCAATGTGCTCACACACATCAGTAAGTGACAAGGACACTGTGCAAACTGCCTTAAATCCAATGTGTTCACACACATCAGTAAGTGACATAGACACTGTGCAAACTGCCTTAAATCCAATGTGCTCACACACATCAGTAAGTGACATGGACACTGTGCAAACTGCCTTAAATCCAATGTGCTCAAACACATCAGTAAGTGTCATGGACACTGTGCAAACTGCCTTAAGTCCAATATGCTCACACACATCAGTAAGTGACATAGACACTGTGCAAACTCCCTTAATAAATCCAATGTGCTCATACACATCAGTAAGTGACATGGACACTGTACAAACTTCCTTAAATTCAATGTGCTCACACACATCAGTAAGTGACATGGACACTGTGCAAACTGCCTTAAATCCAATGTGCTCACACACATCAGTAAGTGACATGGACACTGTGCAAACTGCCTTAAATCCAATGTGCTCACACACATCAGTAAGGGACATGGACACTGTGCAAACTCCTTAATAAATCCAATGTGCTCACACACATCAGTAAGTGACATGGACACTGTGCAAACTGCCTTAATAAATCCAATGTGCTCACACACATCAGTAAGTGACTTGGACACTGTGCAAACTGCCTTAAATCCAATGTGATCACACACATCAGTAAGTGACAAGGACAGTGTGCAAACTGCCTTAAATCCAATGTGTTCACACACATCAGTAAGTGACATAGACACTGTGCAAACTGCCTTAACTCCAATGTGCTCACACACATCAGTAAGTGACAAGGACACTGTGCAAACTGCCTTAAATCCAATGTGCTCACACACATCAGTAAGTGACATGGACACTGTGCAAACTGCCTTAAATCCAATGTGCCCACACACATCAGTAAGTGACATGGGCATTGGGCAAACTGCCTTAAATCCAATGTGTTCAAACACATCAGTAAGTGACATGGACACTGTGCAAACTGCATTAAATCTAATATGCTCACACAGATCAGTAAGTGACATGGACACTGTGCAAACTGCCTTAAATCCAGTGTGCTCACACACATCAGTAAGTGACAAGGACACTGTGTAAACTGCCTTAAATCCAATGTGCTCACACACATCAGTAAGTGACATGGACACTGTGCAAACTGCCTTAAATCCAGTGTGCTCAAACACATCAGTAAGTGACATGGACACTGTGCAAACTGCCTTAAATCCAATGTGCTCACACACATCAGTAAGTGACATGGACACTGTGCAAACTGCCTTAAATCCAATGTGCTCACACACATCAGTAAGTGACATGGACACTGTGCAAACTCCCTTAATAAATCCAATGTGCTCACACACATCAGTAAGTGACATGGACACTGTGCAAACTGCCTTAAATCCAATGTGCTCACACACATCAGTAAGTGACATGGACACTGTGCAAACTGCCTTAAATCCAATGTGCTCACACACATCAGTAAGTGACATGGACACCTTGCAAACTCCCTTAAATCCAATGTGCTCACACACATCAGTAAGTGACAAGGACACTGTGCAAACTGCCTTAAATCCAATGTGCTCACACACATCAGTAAGTGACATGGACACTGTGCAAACTGCCTTAATAAATCCAATGTGCTCACACACATCAGTAAGTGACATGGACACTGTGCAAACTGCCTTAAATCCAATGTGTTCAAACACATCAGTAAGTGATAAAGACACTGTGCAAACTGCCTTAAATCCAATGTGTTCACACACATCAGTAAGTGACAGGGACACTGTGCAAAATGCCTTAAATCCAATATGCTCACACACATGAGTAAGTGACATGGACATTGTGCATACCTCCTTTAATCCAATGGGTTCACACACATCAGTAAGTGACAAGGAGACTGCAAACTCCCTTAAATTCAATGTGCTCACACACATCAGTAAGTGACAAGGACACTGTGCAAACTCCCTTAAATCCAATGTGCTCACACACATCAGTAAGTGACATGGACACTGTGCAAACTCCCTTAAATCCAATGTGCTCACACACATCAGTAAGTGACATGGACACTGTGCAAACTGCCTTAAATCCAATGTGCTCACACACATCAGTAAGTGACATGGACACTGTGCAAACTGCCTTAAATCCAATGTGCTCACACACATCAGTAAGTGACAAGGACACTGTGCAAACTGCCTTAATAAATCTAATGTGCTCACACACATCAGTAAGTGACATGGACACTGTGCAAACTGCCTTAAATCCAATGTGCTCACACACATCAGTAAGTGACATGGACACCTTGCAAACTCCCTTAAATCCAATGTGCTCACACACATCAGTAAGTGACAAAGACACTGTGCAAACTGCCTTAAATCCAATGTGTTCACACACATCAGTAAGTGACATGGACACTGTGCAAACTGCCTTAAATCCAATGTGCTCACACACATCAGTAAGTGACATGGACACCTTGCAAACTCCATTAAATCCAATGTGCTCACACAGATCAGTAAGTGACAAAGACACTGCAAATTGCCTTAAATCCAATGTGTTCACACAAATCAGTAAAAGACATGGGCACTGTGCAAACTCCCTTAATAAATCCAATGTGCTCACACACATCAGTAAGTGACATGGACACTGTGCAAACTGCCTTAATAAATCCAATGTGTTCACACACATCAGTAAGTGATATGGACACTGTGTCCCTTAATAAATCCAACGTGATCATGCACATCAGTAAGTGATATGGACACTGTGCAAACTGCCTTAAATCCAATGTGCTCACACACATCAGTAAGTGACATGGACACTGTGCAAACTGCCTTAAATCCAATGTGTTCACACACATCAGTAAGTGACAAGGACACTGTGCAAAATGCCTTAAATCCAATGTGCTCACACACATCAGTAAGTGACATGGACACTGTGCAAACTCCCTTAAATCCAATGTGCTCACACACATCAGTAAGTGACAAGGACACTGTGCAAACTGCCTTAATAAATCCAATGTGCTCACACACATCAGTAAGTGACATGGACACTGTGCAAACTGCCTTAAATCCAATGTGCTCACACACATCAGTAAGAGACATGGACACTGTGCAAACTCCCTTGCTAAATCCAATGTGCTTACACACATCAGTAATGACATGGACACTGTGCAAACTGCCTTAAATCCAATGTGCTCACACACATCAGTAAGTGACATGGACACCTTGCAAACTCCCTTAAATCCAATGTGCTCACACACATCAGTAAGTGACATGGACACTGTGCAAACTGCCTTAAATCCAATGTGCTCACACACATCAGTAAGTGACAAGGACACTGTGCAAACTGCCTTAAATCCAATGTGTTCACACACATCAGTAAGTGACATGGACACTGTGCAAACTGCCTTAATAAATCCAATGTGCTCACACACATCAGTAAGTGACATGGACACTGTGCAAACTGCCTTAAATCCAATGTGCTGACACACATCAGTAAGTGACATGGACACTGTGCAAACTGCCTTAAATCCAATGTGCTCACACACATCAGTAAGTGACATGGACACTGTGCAAACTGCCTTAATAAATCCAATGTGCTCACACACATCAGTAAGTGACATGGACACTGTGCAAACTCCCTTAATAAATCCAATGTGCTCACACACATCAGTAAGTGACATGGACACTGTGCAAACTGCCTTAAATCCAATGTGCTCACACATATCAGTAATTGACAAGGACAGTGTGACAACTGCCTTAAATTCAATGGGTTCACACACTTCAGTAAGTGACATGGACACTGTGCAAACTGCCTTAAATCCAATGTGCTCACACACATCAGTAACTGACATGGACACTGTGTAAACTGCCCTAATAAATCCAATGTGCTCACACACATCAGTAAGTGACAAGAACACTGTGCAAACTGCCTAAAATCCAATATGCTCACACATATTAGTAAGTGAGAAGGACACCTTGAAAACTCCTTTACTAAATCCAATGTGTTCACACACATAGGTAAGTGACATGGACACTGTGCAAACTGCCTTAATAAATCCAATGTGCTCACACACATCAGTAAGTGACATGGACACTGTGCAAACTGCCTTAAATCCAATGTGCTCACACACATCAGTAAGTGACATGGACACTGTGCAAACTCCCTTAAATCCAATGTGCTCACACACATCAGTAAGTGACAAGGACACTGTGCAAACTGCCTTAATAAATCCAATGTGCTCACACACATCAGTAAGTGACAAGGACACTGTGCAAACTGCCTTAATAAATCCAATGTGCTCACACACATCAGTAAGTGACATGGACACTGTGCAAACTGCCTTAAATCCAAAGTGCTCGCACAACTCAGTAAGTGACATGGAAACCTTGCAAACCCCCTTAAATCCAATGTGCTCACACACATCAGTAATTGACATGGACACTGTGCAAACTGCCTTAAATCCAATGGGTTCACACACATCAGTAAGTGACATGGACACTGTGTAAACTGCCTTAAATCCAATGTGCTCACACACATCAGTAAGTGACATGGACACTGTGCAAACTGCCTTAAATCCAGTGTGCTCAAACACATCAGTAAGTGACATGGACACCGTGCAAACTGCCTTAAATCCAATGTGCTCACACACATCAGTAAGTGACATGGACACTGTGCAAACTGCCTTAATAAATCCAATGTGCTCACACACATCAGTAAGTGACATGGACACTGTGCAAACTGCCTTAAATCCAATGTGCTCACACACATCAGTAAGTGACATGGACACTGTGCAAACTGCCTTAATAAATCCAATGTGTTCACACACATCAGTAAGTGACATGGACACTGTGCAAACTGCCTTAAATCCAATGTGTTCACACACATCAGTAAGTGACATGGACACTGTGCAAACTGCCTTAATAAATCCAATGTGCTCACACACATCAGTAAGTGACATGGACACTGTGCAAACTGCCTTAAATCCAATGTGCTCACACACATCAGTAAGTGACATGGACACTGTGCAAACTGCCTTAAATCCAATGTGCTCACACACATCAGTAAGTGACATGGACACTGTGCAAACTGCCTTAATAAATCCAATGTGCTCACACACATCAGTAAGTGACATGGACACTGTGCAAACTGCCTTAAATCCAATGTGCTCACACACATCAGTAAGTGACATGGACACTGTGCAAACTGCCTTAAATCCAATGTGCTCACACACATCAGTAAGTGACATGGACACCTTGCAAACTCCCTTAAATCCAATGTGCTCACACACATCAGTAAGTGACAAGGACACTGTGCAAACTGCCTTAATAAATCCAATGTGCTCACACACATCAGTAAGTGACATGGACACTGTGCAAACTGCCTTAAATCCAATGTGCTCACACACATCAGTAAGTGACATGGACACTGTGCAAACTGCCTTAAATCCAATGTGTTCACACACATCAGTAAGTGACATGGACACTGTGCAAACTGCCTTAAATCCAATGTGCTCACACACATCAGTAAGTGACATGGACACTGTGCAAACTGCCTTAAATCCATTGTGCTCACACACATCAGTAAGTGACAAGGACACTGTGCAGACTCCCTGAAATCCAATGTGCTCACACACATCAGTAAGTGACATGGACTCTGTGCAAACTGCCTTAAATCCAATGTGCTCACACACATCAGTAAGTGACATGGACACTGTACAAACTTCCTTAATAAATCCAATGTGCTCACACACATCAGAAAGTGACATGGACACTGTGCAAACTGCTTTAAATCCAATGTGCTCACACACATCAGTAAGTGACATGGACACTGTGCAAACTGCCTTAAATCCAGTGTGCTCAAACACATCAGTAAGTGACATGGACACCTTGCAAACTCCCTTAATAAATCCAATGTGCTCACACACATCAGTAAGTGACATGGACACTGTGCAAACTGCCTTAAATCCAATGTGCTCACACACATCAGTAAGTGACATGGACACTGTGCAAACTGCCTTAAATCCAATGTGTTCACACACATCAGTAAGTGACATGGACACTGTGCAAACTGCCTTAAATCCAATGTGCTCACACACATCAGTAAGTGACATGGACACTGTGCAAACTCCCTTAAATCCAATGTGCTCACACACATCAGTAAGTGACAAGGACACTGTGCAAACTGCCTTAAATCCAATGTGCTCACACACATCAGTAAGTGACATGGACACTGTACAAACTTCCTTAATAAATCCAATGTGCTCACACACATCAGTAAGTGACATGGACACTGTGCAAACTGCCTTAAATCCAATGTGCTCACACACATCAGTAAGTGACAAGGACACTGTGCAAACTCCTTAAATCCAATGTGCTCACACACATCAGTAAGTGACATGGATACTGTGCAAACTTCCTTAAATCCAATGTGCTCACACACATCAGTAAGTGACAAGGACACTGTGCAGACTCTTTTAAATCCAATGTGCTCACACACATCAGTAAGAGACATGGACACTGTGCAAACTGCCTTAAATCCAATGTGCTCACACACATCAGTAAGTGACATGGACACCTTGCAAACTCCCTTAAATCCAATGTGCTCACACACATCAGTAAGTGACAAGGACACTGTGCAAACTGCCTTAATAAATCCAATGTGCTCACACACATCAGTAAGTGACATGGACACTGTGCAAACTGCCTTAAATCCAATGTGCTCACACACATCAGTAAGTGACATGGACACTGTGCAAACTGCCTTAAATCCAATGTGCTCACACACATCAGTAAGTGACATGGACACTGTGCAAACTGCCTTAAATCCAATGTGCTCACACACATCAGTAAGTGACATGGACACTGTGCAAACTGCCTTAAATCCAATGTGCTCACACACATCAGTAAGTGACATGGACACTGTGCAAACTGCCTTAATAAATCCAATGTGCTGACACACATCAGTAAGTGACATGGACACTGTGCAAACTGCCTTAATAAATCCAATGTGCTCACACACATCAGTAAGTGACATGGACACTGTGCAAACTGCCTTAAATCCAATGTGCTCACACACATCAGTAAGTGACATGGACACTGTGCAAACTGCCTTAAATCCAATGTGCTCACACACATCAGTAAGTGACATGGACACTGTGCAAACTGCCTTAAATCCAATGTATTCAAACACATCAGTAAGTGACAAGGACACTGTGCAAACTGCCTTAATAAATCCAATGTGCTCACACACATCAGTAAGTGACATGGACACTGTGCAAACTGCCTTAAATCCAATGTGCTCACACACATCAGTAAGTGACATGGACACTGTGCAAACTGCCTTAATAAATCCAATGTGCTCACACACATCAGTAAGTGACATGGACACTGTGCAAACTGCCTTAAATCCAATGTGCTCACACACATCAGTAAGTGACAAGGACACTGTGCAAACTCCCTTAATAAATCCAATGTGCTCACACACATCAGTAAGTGACATGGACACTGTGCAAACTGCCTTAAATCCAATGTGCTCACACACATCAGTAAGTGACATGGACACTGTGCAAACTCCCTTAAATCCAATGTGCTCACACACATCAGTAAGTGACAAGGACACTGTGCAAACTGCCTTAATAAATCCAATGTGCTCACACACATCAGTAAGTGACATGGACACTGTGCAAACTGCCTTAAATCCAATGTGCTCACACACATCAGTAAGTGACATGGACACCTTGCAAACTCCCTTAAATCCAATGTGCTCACACAGATCAGTAAGTGACAAAGACACTGTGCAAATTGCCTTAAATCCAATGTGTTCACACACATCAGTAAGTGACATGGACACTGTGCAAACTCCCTTAATAAATCCAATGTGCTCACACACATCAGTAAGTGACATGGACACTGTGCAAACTGCCTTAATAAATCCAATGTGTTCACACACATCAGTAAGTGACAAGGACACTGTGCAAACTGCCTTAATAAATCCAATGTGCTCACACACATCAGTAAGTGACATGGACACTGTGCAAACTGCCTTAAATCCAATGTGTTTACACACATCAGTAAGTGATATGGACACTGTGCAAACTCCCTTAAATCGAATGTGTTCACACACATCAGTAAGTGACAAGGACTCTGTGCAAACTGTCTTAAATCCAAAGTGTTTGTACACATCAGTAAGTGACATGGACACTGTGCAAACTGCCTTAAATCCAATGTGCTCACACACATCAGTAAGTGACATGGACACCTTGCAAACTCCCTTAAATCCAATGTGCTCACACACATCAGTAAGTGACATGGACACTGTGCAAACTGCCTTAATAAATCCAATGTGCTCACACACATCAGTAAGTGACTTGGACACTGTGCAAACTGCCTTAAATCCAATGTGATCACACACATCAGTAAGTGACATGGACACTGTGCAAACTGCCTTAAATCCAATGTGCTCACACACATCAGTAAGTGACAAGGACACTGTGCAGACTCTCTTAAATTCAATGTGCTCACACACATTAGTAAGTGACATGGACACTGTGCAAACTGCCTTAATAAATCCAATGTGCTCACACACATCAGTAAGTGACATGGACACTGTGCAAACTGCCTTAAATCCAATGTGCTCACACACATCAGTAAGTGACAAGGACACTGTGCAAACTGCCTTAAATCCAATGTGTTCACACACATCAGTAAGTGACATGGACACTGTGGAAACTCTCTTAAATCCAATGTGTTCACACACATCAGTAAGTGACATGGACACTGATACTTCTACCTTTTCACTTACCATAACTCCTACCATCATGATTAAAAACATTATTCAAAAACTTGAATCTACTTCTATGGTAGCTGATAACTTAGCAGTACAGTATCTCAAAATAGCTACATAACACATTTCATACCCAGAATCTATACTTATAAATCACTGTCTAAGAAGGAATAGTCCTCACACTCTGGAAACAATCCTGTATTATTCTGCTACATGAAGGTGGCGAATCACAAGTGTGTTGGCAAGGTTCTAAAGCAAGTGTAATTAGCACTCCTTTGGAGCTGAATATAATTTTCTTACCATATATAATACCAACCTATGCAGTTTTGATGCAAAAAGTGTGTTGTAGCTAGCATTTTATTTTGTTGATAAGGGTGGCCACTGCCTTTTTTTCCCACAGAGCTGAAAATACCTGTCATGACATAATGACAGACTGAACCTGCAATGCCTCAGCACTTAAATTAATGTATAAGTTACTGTATTTCCATGTCAACACTATCAGCAGAAGTTTAATTCCTAGAAAGATAAACTGTCAATTATTTATTGCTGGTGGAACATCTCACATTAAAATGAACACTTGATTGTGCAGTAGTTAAACCACAATGTAAGTAAGAGTCTCCTGCTCAGAAGAAGTAAGCTCTTTTTACCCATAATGCTTTACAGCTGTATGCAAATCATTGTCCAATATCTACTATGCCTTCAGTTTGCAAGAATTACCGTTAAAAGCTGGAAAGGAGCTGGTTAAAAGGAATTGTGCGGACAATCGACAACAATACAGAAAAATGATGAAGAAATACTGCCTTCTTGTTTTGACATTATCAGTAATGTCCATACTAGTATAAAAAGATGGTGGTGTGGCCATTTGTTAATCAAAAGGTTTTTAACCTTGTTGCGTACCCCATGCAAATACCAAGCATCACATTAATGGCATTGAAGTCCTAGCAACTATACTTAAAATTAGTTCACAAAAATCAGTATATGTAGCAACGTTGTTTACATATTCAAGTACTGAGAAATCATCTTCTGAAAATATATTATCATGGATAATTACAAACATACTACTTGAAACAATAATTTTATGAGACCTTAATATAGATTGACCCAAGTATGCACACAGAACTATTCACCTTGCTAACAATTTTGTATGGATTAACATACAGAAAATATATGACCATGAGGACAGATTCAGTTGGTGGAAAAGAAAATAGTTTGGACTAGATACTAACAACAGACCTCAACAAAATTTCCCATGTAGGATTTATGTCTAACACCTTTAGTGATCATAACCCATTTTGCCATAGTGAAACATAACAAAATACATAGAAACGTCCAATACAAAATTACCAAAAATATATCTATACTAAATAAGGAAATCTTCTAATCTCTCTTTATGCGTAGAGACTGGGAACTTTTAAAAACTCTGTTTTTAGATGTTGCAGTAACTCACAGCAACAATCATTCCTCTCCATGTTAAACTTCTTAGCACCTTTATGTAGGAAAAGAACCAAATCAAATCCTACACCACAACTTACATGAAATATAAAAAGCTAATGCATAATAAAGATAAAGAATGGAAAATGGTGTTTAGAAAAAAATAATCTATAAAATATTAGCACTTACAAAATCTAATTAATAATAGTTAGCTTGAATGATATTCAAAACTACCATAAAAGTAACAATAGTGAACCAAAGGCACGACAAACTAGATAAACACAAAGAACTTGACAAACGGCAACCACGGACTGAAAAAGGTTTTAATAAACCAGTAAAAACACAACGATCACCACACAATAATCCTTTAAGCGCTTTTTGTTTGTTCTAAGAACAAACTTCTTCAGAAGTAAAAACCAACAACAGCTGCAGGTAATTTAAATTAAAAAGTGCGGGAAAAAGTTATTAACATAATTTCTTTTAAAGAGAAATGTCACTGAATTGGTTACATCTATAAATATCAACAACAACATATGTCACGAACCAAAAAGATGTTACTCAAAGGGCACATATACACAAAACTATTATGTAAACAATTTTAAAACTCAAGATGTTAAATACAGAATGAAAACTCAAAATGACATACCATATTTGAAACTAGAACTATGATGTTCATATTTGAACTTCATAGGCTTCATCTTAAAAGATTTTTAAGCTTTAATACACATGCAATAGAGCATGACTCATTTAAACCAGGATGGTTAAAAGAGTTTAACTTGATCTGCCATAAAAGCTCTAGTTCTTCGAGCTTAAAAGAAGGTGGACCCCCCCGTGTGTCTGGGACAAAATTGCTGATGACACTATATTTAAATTTGTGGGAGGGATTTGAATCTACGTGTTTTGCAAGAGCATTCTCCAAATTGTTGTGAGTAATTGCATACTGATGCTCATATACCCTATCTCTAAGTCTACGTTCAGTTTTGCCAACGTAGAATGCAAAACAATCAGTGCACCTAGCCAGGTAAACCACGAATTTACTGTTACAGTTAAATCTGGAGTTTAACCTATAAGTGTTACCATTAATTGTAAACTGGTTAACACAATCCATGAATTTGCAATAACTGCAACTCTCACATTTAAACATCCCTAACAATCTGGAAGTTGTTCGATGCTGACTCTCTAGCACATTCTTCAAGTTCCTGCCTCTTTTGAAAATTACATGTGGTCTATGTCCCAAAAAGTCAAATACAACCTGATTAGTCTTAAAGAGTTCCCAATTCTTATTAATTATATTAACTATGGATTTACTTTGGTTGTTAAATGTTGTCACAAAACTAAGCTTAAACTCTTGTTTCTGAGAGATTGGGGAACCTACCCCATGCACTCTTGGTGGATCCTCGACAATGCTGACATTATTCGAGAGCCCATGGCTATTACCTAAAATTGGTTTGAACCAATTTGTGTTCCTTTTATAAGTGACTTCCTCAGTCAATGGGTCTATAAGTGACTCTGGATAACCTCGATGTTGAAACATTTGCTTCAAAAATTGGCATTCATCAAAATAATCTGAGTCTAAGGTGGAAATGTGGGCTGCCCTAACTAACTGGCCCTTGACAACCGATCTTTTTTGATGTAGTGGATGGCAGCTCGTAAAATGAAGGAAAGAGTTAGAATAACTTGCTTTCCTATAGATCTGCGCTGTGAACAAACTATCCATCTCATTCTTTTTCAACCTAATATCCAAATATGGTATAGAGTCCGTGTGGAATGTAGATGTGAATTGCAAAAAACTGGTAGTCATGTTTAAATTATTAACCAGATCGGATGCCAGATCCTCATCACCCTTCAATAGGATGAAAATATCATCCAAGAATCGAGTGTAATAAATAATGATTGCCGATGCCGGACTAGGGGGGAGTACATGTTTAACTTCCCAATTCGCCATAACTAAATTGGCGACACTTGCTCCACATGGTGACCCCATTGCTAAGCCCACTTTCTGAAGGTAAAACTTGTCGTCAAAAGTGAAGTAGTTGTTAGACAAGATGAGGTCCAACAATTCCATCACCAAAGAAACCTCACTACTTGATGCATTATGCTTTTTCATGACCTCAGCCACCCATTCAATACTGATGTCATGGGGAATGCAGGTATAGAGGTCTTTAACATCAATAGTTAAAAAGTTGCATTCGCTGTCAAAAGCAAGGTCGTTAATTTTTGACAGGAAAGACCAAGATTCTTTGCAAATTTGAGGTTCCAATGCAACGTACTTCTTAAGCATGGAATCAACAAGTTTAGCACATGCATAAGTGGGCGACCCACGTCCATCAATGAGGGGTCTCATAGGGGGATTTTACAAATCCTTGTGGATTTTAGGAATCCCAAATAATGATGGGTATCTGGGAAATGAACAACTTATGTAGTTGAACACTGCTTGTTCAACCCGTCCTTCAATAAGTAAGTCATACAAACAAGATTTAATGAGGTTGTAAGCTTTGTTTACTTCAGATCTCGAGCTGACTTGGTATGTATCAGCATTCAACAAGCTTGACATACGTGCTACATAGTCAAAGTTGTCAAATATCACCAGACCTCCTTTATCAGGTTTACAAACTCTAATGTTCTGTGATTTGATGTAACTAAGGAATTCTTCTTCAGAAACATACTCCGAGTTTCTAATAGATTTTTTATTTTCAAAAAGATTCCTAAAATCTAACTCGTTAACTTGTTCAAATATTTGCAACAGGGGATGGAGGGGGGGGATTGAAAGTACTAGAAACATGTAAACCATTGTCAACCCTAGCATTAGGGACATTCGTAAAGAACAAAGCAAGATTTAATCTTCTAGTAAATAATTTCAAATCTAAAATAGATTTAGCAATGTCCATATTATGCCAAGGGACATAAGTCTGACCCTTTGATAAAAAATCAGCAATGTCAGAAGAAATAAAACTGTCCGAAAAATTGTACACCCTGAAATCTTTGTCGTTATTCAGAATGATGGAGGGAGCAGCAAAAACAGAAGCAGCAACCTCAATGGGAGAAGTACAAGGATTCTCCTCTCCAAAAGGGATTGAAATTACCGAAGAATCTGCATCTGTTGTTGAATTTAAAAAGGGGAGCAATGTAGAAACACCTTCAAGGGGTGTAAATTCTTCATGTCCAGACTGGACAGAGGTCACCTCGGTGTTCTTGACCCCTTTTGATATTGTTTCGGCCTGGCTCCCAAGGCATTGGACCTGTGAAAATCCTGCTGGTTATTGTTAAAGTTACTAACATTACCACCATCCTGTTGGCCATAGTGGTACTGTCTATTATTATGATTGTAGTTGACCCGTACAGAGTTCTTAAGTCTTTCACTTCTACGCACCCCTTCATGATCGGGTGCACCTACGTTGGAACTGCCAGGAACAGATTGTTCATCAAGAGGTACTGGCAGTTGGTTTAACTTGTTAATCGATCTATTTGATACTTGGGATGAGTTAGATGTATTCAAATCATTAGAACGATGTAAGTCGTTACTAGTAAACTCAGAAAGTGAAAAACCAAGTTGCCAAATTTGTGCTGCTGGTGGAGGTGGAAAAGCCGTCCCTTGTTTATATGTGCTGCAGTCACGCTGCAATTTCTTAGTCTTGTTGACACTCAATTTAGCCAAATGCTGGTTAATACTGGAAAAGGTCCTACTATAGTCATACTTGTAACGATCAAATTGACTATCTTGAAGGACCTTAGTGTCCATTTCCTTAACCAAGTTGGACACTTTATCAGACATTAGGGAATAATGCTTAATTATCAGTTCAAGTAGTTCAAAGCCTTGTCTGTCAAAAAGTTGAAGCAATTCTAAATGAAATGGTGAATCTTTAACAAGGCCAGAAGGGTATTGAACTCTGCGTAAACCCTTCGGTATAACCTTATGTCTGAAACATTCTTTAAAGTACTCAATTTCTAACTGAGTCTTTTTATATTTCAATAGTAAACTATCTAATTATTTAAGATTTGATACTATGTCAGTATGAGTGACATTGTTACCTTCCAAGTCATCCAAAGTTAATGTTTGATTTGTCTGATCAGACCCCAAGTTAAACTTGGAATCCATCCAGTTTGATAACGTACAAGGTCTTCCATTTACATCTTGACAGAGATTAACGGAGCCAGCATGGTTGAGTAATAAAGATCCCTCATGATCAGAAATGTTATTGTTCCTTATTTGTGACAGTATTAAACATTAAGAACGAGACAATAAACCTGTTCGGTCGTCCGTGTTCGCAAGAAGATACAATTCCAACTCCAATTGGGGCACAAAATGAAAGGAAAGAACGGAGAGACTTGCCTGGTACGTCTTTTAACTTTCCAGGCAATCAACTAGATAACCTTCTATCTATGCTGCTTACTAAATTGGAAATGATTGCTTCCCATTTGGACCAACTGGATAGAAACCAATTCGTTGTTGCCAGTAGACTTGATGCTAACATAGTCGCTCCAGCAGCTGCAGCTGTACGGATTTCACCAGCTACACTCCGTAACCCAGAAGAGTCAAATTCAATGGTTTTGGATACAACCATCCGTACCAGTTCTTCTTGTCTCCAGCAGGGTGTGCTCGTTTCTGGTCAACAGCTTGATGAGAGCACGCCACCGCCAGCTCAGAAGGTTGCTCTAAGCACAGTTACTGTCGATTCTTCATCGAACGCGGACGACCGAACAGGTTTATTGTCTCGCTCTCAATGTTTAATACTGTCACAAATAAGGAACAATAACATTTCTGATCATGAGGGATCTTTATTACTCAACCATGCTGGCTCCGTTAATCTCTGTCAAGATGTAAATGGAAGACCTTGTACGTTATCAAACTGGATGGATTCCAAGTTTAACTTGGGGTCTGATCAGACAAATCAAACATCAACTTTGGATGACTTGGAAGGTAACAATGTCACTCATACTGACATAGTATCAAATCTTAAATTATTAGATAGTTTACTATTGAAATATAAAAAGACTCAGTTAGAAATTGAGTACTTTAAAGAATGTTTGAGACATAAGGTTATACCGAAGGGTTTACGCAGAGTTCAATACCCTACTGGCCTTGTTAAAGATTCACCATTTCATTTAGAATTGCTTCAACTTTTTGACAGACAAGGCTTTGAACTACTTGAACTGATGATTAAGCATTATTCCCTAATGTCTGATAAAGTGTCCAACTTGGTTAAGGAAATGGACACTAAGGTCCTTCAAGATAGTCAATTTGATCGTTACAAGTATGACTATAGTAGGACCTTTTCCAGTATTAACCAGCATTTGGCTAAATTGAGTGTCAACAAGACTAAGAAATTGCAGCGTGACTGCAACTCATATAAACAAGGGACGGCTTATCCACCTCCACCAGCAGCACAAATTTGGCAACTTGGTTTTTCACTTTCTGAGTTTACTAGTAACGACTTACATCGTTCTAATGATTTGAATACATCTAACTCATCCCAAGTATCAAATAGATCGATTAACAAGTTAAACCAACTGCCAGTACCTCTTGATGAACAATCTGTTCCTGGCAGTTCCAATGTAGGCGCACCCGATCATGAAGGGGTGCGTAGAAGTGAAAGACTTAAGAACTCTGTACGGGTCAACTACAATCATAATAATAGACAGTACCACTATGGCCAACAGGATGGTGGTAATGTTAGTAACTTTAACAATAACCAGCAGGATTTTCACAGGTCCAATGCCTTGGGAGCCAGGCCGAAACAATATCAAAAGGGGTCAAGAACACCGAGGTGACCTCTGTCCAGTCTGGACATGAAGAATTTACACCCCTTGAAGGTGTTTCTACATTGCTCCCCTTTTTAAATTCAACAACAGATGCAGATTCTTCGGTAATTTCAATCCCTTTTGGAGAGGAGAATCCTTGTACTTCTCCCATTGAGGTTGCTGCTTCTGTTTTTGCTGCTCCCTCCATCATTCTGAATAAAGACAAAGATTTCAGGGTGTACAATTTTTCAGACAGTTTTATTTCTTCTGACATTGCTGATTTTTTATCAAAGATCAGACTTATGTCCCTTGGCATAATATGGACATTGCTAAATCTATTTTAGATTTGAAATTATTTACTAGAAGATTAAATCTTGTTTTGTTCTTTATGAATGTCCCTAATGCTAGGGTTGACAATGGTTTACATGTTTCTAGTACTTTCAATCCCCCCCTCCACCCTCTGTTGCAAATATTTAAACAAGTTAACGAGTTAGATTTTAGGAATCTTTTTGAAAATAAAAAATCTATTAGAAACTCGGAGTATGTTTCTGAAGAAGAATTCCTTAGTTACATCAAATCACAGAACATTAGAGTTTGTAAACCTGATAAAGGGGGAGGTCTGGTGATATTTGACAACTTTGACTATGTAGCACGTATGTCAAGCTTGTTGAATGCTAATACATACCAAGTCAGCTTGAGATCTGAAGTAAACAAAGCTTACAACCTCATTAAATCTTGTTTGTATGACTTACTTATTGAAGGACGGGTTGAACAAGCAGTGTTCAACTACATAAGTTGTTCATTTCCCAGATATCCATCGTTATTTGGGATTCCTAAAATCCACAAGGATTTAGAAAATCCCCCTATGAGACCCCTCATTGATGGACGTGGGCCGCCCACTTATGCATGTGCTAAACTTGTTGATTCCATGCTTAAGAAGTACGTTGCATTGGAATTTGCAAAGACTCTTGGTCTTTCCTGTCAAAAATTAATGACCTTGCTTTTGACAGTGAATGTAACTTTTTAACTATTGATGTTAAAGACCTCTATACCTGCATTCCCCATGACATCAGTATTGAATGGGTGGCTGAGGTCATGAAAAAGCATAATGCATCAAGTAGTGAGGTTTCTTTGGTGATGGAATTGTTGGACCTCATCTTGTCTAACAACTACTTCACTTTTGACAACAAGTTTCACCTTCAGAAAGTGGGCTTAGCAATGGGGTCACCATGTGGAGCAAGTGTCGCCAATTTAGTTATGGCGAATTGGGAAGTTAAACATGTACTCCCCCCTAGTCCGGCATCGGCAATCATTATTTATTACACTCGATTCTTGGATGATATTTTCATCCTATTGAAGGGTGATGAGGATCTGGCATCCGATCTGGTTAATAATTTAAACATGACTACCAGTTTTTTGCAATTCACATATACATTTCACACAGACTCTATACCATATTTGGATATTAGGTTGAAAAAGAATGCAATGGATAGTTTGTTCACAGCGCAGATCTATAGGAAAGCAAGTTATTCTAACTCTTTCCTTCATTTTACGAGCTGCCATCCACTACATCAAAAAAGATCGGTTGTCAAGGGCCAGTTAGTTAGGGCAGCCCGCATTTCCACCTTAGACTCAGATTATTTTGATGAATGACAATTTTTGAAGCAAATGTTTCAACATCGAGGCTATCCAGAGTCACTTATAGACCCATTGATTGAGGAAGTCACTTATAAAAGGAACACAAATTGGTTCAAACCAATTTTAGGTAATAGCCATGGGCTCTCGAATAATGTCAGCATTGTCGAGGATCCACCAATAGTACATGGGGTAGGTTCCCCAATCTCTCAGAAACAAGAGTTTAAGCTTAGTTTTGTGACAACATTTAACAACCAAAGTAAATCCATAGTTAATATAATTAATAAGAATTGGGAACTCTTTAAGACTAATCAGGTTGTATTTGACTTTTCGGGACATAGACCACATGTAATTTTCAAAAGAGGCAGGAACTTGAAGAATGTGCTAGAGAGTCAGCATCGAACAACTTCCAGATTGTTAGGGATGTTTAAATGTGAGAGTTGCAGTTATTGTAAATGCATGGATTGTGTTAACCAGTTTACAATTAATGGTAACACTTATAGGTTAAACTTCAGATTTAACTGTAACAGTAAATTTGTGGTTTACCTGGCTAGATGCACTGATTGTTTTGCATTCTACATTGGCAAAACTGAACGTAGACTTAAAGATAGGGTATATGAGCATCAGTATGCAATTACTCACAACAAATTGGAGAATGCTCTTGCAAAACACGTAGATTCAAATCCCTCCCACAAATTTAAATATAGTGTCATCAGCAATTTAGTCCCAGACACACTGGGGGGTCCAGCTTCTTTTAAGCTCGAAGAACTGGAGCTTTTATGGCAGATCAAGTTAAACTCTTTTAACCATCCTGGTTTAAATGAGTCATGCTCTATTGCATGCGTATTAAAGCTTAAAAATCTTTTAAGATGAAGCCTATGAAGTTCAAATATGAACATCATAGTTCTAGTTTCAAATATGGTATGTCATTTCGAGTTTTCATTCTGTATTTAACATCTTGAGTTTTAAAATTGTTTACATAATAGTTTTGTGTATATGTGCCCTTTGAGTAACATCTTTTTGGTTTGTGACATATGTTGTTGTTGATATTTATAGATGTAACCAATTCAATGACATTTCTCTTGAAAAGAAGTTATGTTAATAACTTTTTCCCGCACTTTTTAATTTAAATTACCTGCAGCTGTTGTTGGTTTTTACTTCTGAAGAAGTTTGTTCCTAGAACAAATGAAAAGCGCTTAAAGGATTATTGTGTTGTGATCGTTGTGTTTTTACTGGTTTATTAAAACCGTTTTCAGTCCGTGGTTGCCATTTGTCAAGTTCTTTGTGTTTAACTACCATAAAAGTACTATAATAGTCTACAGGAAAATCACTGTACAATTCCAAAACAGTTTTGTTCAACAGTTAATAGACTTATACAACCTGGTCAAAAATAACAACAATGCCCTTTTCACAGATGAAACTAATTATAACATAAGGTGCAGATTTAACTTGTACTACATAAATGTTGCAAACTCCGTTAATAAATGCAATGTGCTCACACACATCAGTAAGTGACATAGACACTGTGCAAACTCCCTTAAATCCAATGTGTTCATACACATCAGTAAGTGACATGGACACCTTGCAAACTGCCTTAAATCCAATGTGCTCACACACATCAGTAAGTGACAAGGACCCTGTGCAAATTGCCTTAAATCCAATATGCTCACACACATCAGTAAGTGACATGGACACCTTGCAAACACCCTTAAATCCACTGTGTTCACACACATCAGTAGGTGACATGGACACTGTGCAAACTGCCTTAACAAATCCAATGTGCTCACACACATCAGTAAGTGATATGGACACTATGCAAACTGCCTTAATAAATCCAATGTATTCACACACATCAGTAAGTGACATGGACACTGTGCAAACTCCCTTATTAAATCCAGTGTGCTCACACACATCAGTAAGTGACATGGACACTGTGCAATCTACCTTAAATCCAATGTGTTCACACAGATCAGTAAATGACATGGACACCTTGCAAACTCCTTTAAATCCAATGTGTTCAAACACATCAGTAAGTGACAAGAACACTGTGTAAACTCCCTAAATAAATTCAATGTGCTCACACACATCAGTAAGTGACAAGGACACTGTGCAAACTCCCTTAATAAATCTAATGTGCTCACACACATCAGTAAGCTACTTGGACAATGTGCAAACTCCCTTAAATCCAATGTGTTCGTACATGTCAGTAAGTGACATGGATACTGTGCAAACTTCCTTAAATCCAATGTGCTCACACACATCAGTAAGTGACAAGGACACTGTGCAAATTGCCTTAAATCCAATGTGTTCACACACATCAGTAAGTGACATGGACACTGTGCAAACTCCCTTATTAAATCCAGTGTGCTCATACACATCAGTAAGTGACATGGACACTGTGCAAACTGCATTAAATCCAGTTTGTTCACACACATCAGTAAGTGACATGGACACCTTGCAAACTCCTTTACATCCAATGTGCTCACACACATCAGTAAATGACAAGGACCCTGTGCAAACTGCCTTAAATCCAATATGCTCACACACATCAGTAAGTGACATGGACACCTTGCAAACTCCCTTAAATCCAATGTGCTCACACACATCAGTAAGTGACATGGGCACTGTGCAAACTGCCTTAATAAATCCAATGTGTTCACAAACATCAGTAAGTGACATGGACACTCTGCAAACTCCCTTAAAAAATCCAATGTGCTCACACACATCAGTAAGTGACATGGACACTGTGCAAACTGCCTTAATAAATCCAATGTGTTCGCACACATCAGTAAGTGACATGGACACTGTACAAACTCCCTTAATAAATCCAATATGTTTACACACATCAGTAAGTGACATGGACACTGTGCAAACTCACTTAAATCCAATGTGTTCACACACATCAGTAAGTGACAAGGACACTGTGCAAACTGCCTTAAATTCAACATGCTCACACACATCAGTAAATGACATGGACATTGTGCAAACTTCCTTAAATCCAATGTGTTCACACACATCTTTAAGTGACAAGGACATTGTGCAAACTCCCTTAATAAATTCAATGTGCTCACACACATCAGTAAGTGACAAGGACACTATGCAAACTCCCTTTATAAATCGAATGTGCTCACACACATCAGTAAGTGACTTGAACAATGTACAAACTCCCTTAAATCCAATGTGTTCGTACACATCAGTAAGTGACATGGATACTGTGTAAACTGCCTTAATAAATCTAATATGCTCACACACATCAGTAAGTGACATGGACACCTTGCAAACTGCCTTAAATCCAGTGTGCTCACACACATCAGTAAGTGACAATGACACTGTGCAAACTCCCTTATTAAATCCAGTGTGCTCACACACATCAGTAAGTGACATGGACACTGGGCAATCTACCTTAAATCCAATGTGTTCACACAAATCAGTAAATGACATGGACACCTTGCAAACTCCTTTAAAATCTAATGTGTTCAAACACATCAGTAAGTGACAAGAACACTGTGCAAACTCCCTAAATAAATTTAATGTGCTCACACACATCGGTAAGTGACAATGACACTGTGCAAACTCCCTTAATAAATCTAATGTGCTCACACACATCAGTAAGTGTTTTGGACAATGTGAAAACTCCCTTAAATCCAATGTGTTCGTACACATCAGTAAGTGACATGGACACTGTGCAAACTGCCTTAATAAATCCAATATGCTCACACACATCAGTAAGTGACATGGACACTGTGCAAACTGCCTTAAATCCAATGTGTTCACACACATCAGTAAGTGACATGGACACTGTGCAAACTCCCTTATTAAATCCAGTGTGCTCACACACATCAGTAAGTGACATGGACACTGTGCAAACTGCCTTAAATCCAGTTTGTTCACACACATCAGTAAGTGACATGGACACCTTGCAAACTCCTTTAAATCCAATGTGCTCACACACATCAGTAAATGACAAGGACCCTGTGCAAACTGCCTTAAATCCAATATGCTCACACACATCAGTAAGTGACATGGACACTTTGCAAACTCCCTTAAATCCAATGTGCTCACACACATCAGCAAGTGACATGGGCACTGTGCAAACTGCCTTAATAAATCCAATGTGTTCACAAACATCAGTAAGTGACATGGACACTCTGCAAACTCCCTTAAAAAATCCAATGTGCTCACACACATCAGTAAGTGACATGGACACTGTGCAAACTGCCTTAATAAATCCAATGTGTTTGCACACATCAGTAAGTGACATGGACACTGTACAAACTCCCTTAATAAATCCAATATGTTTACACACATCAGTAAGTGACATGGACACTGTGCAAACTCACTTAAATCCAATGTGTTCACACACACCAGTAAGTGACAAGGACACTGTGCAAACTGCCTTAAATTCAACATGCTCACACACATCAGTAAATGACATGGACATTGTGCAAACTTCCTTAAATCCAATGTGTTCACACACATCTTTAAGTGACAAGGACATTGTGCAAACTCCCTTAATAAATTCAATGTGCTCACACACATCAGTAAGTGACAAGGACACTATGCAAACTTCCTTAAATCCGTTCACTTCCTTAAATCACACATCTTTAAGTGACAAGGACATTGTGCAAACTCCCTTAATAAATTCAATGTGCTCACACACATCAGTAAGTGACAAGGACACTATGCAAACTCCCTTTATAAATTGAATGTGCTCACACACATCAGTAAGTGACTTGAACAATGTACAAACTCCCTTAAATCCAATGTGTTCGTACACATCAGTAAGTGACATGGATACTGTGTAAACTGCCTTAATAAATCCAATATGCTCACACACATCAGTAAGTGACATGGACACCTTGCAAACTCCCTTAAATCCAGTGTGCTCACACACATCAGTAAGTGACAATGACACTGTGCAATCTGCCTTAATAAATCCAATGTGCTCACACACATCAGTAAGTGACAAGGACACTGTGCAAACTGCCTTAAATCCAATGTGTTCACACACATCAGTAAGTGACATAGACACTGTGCAAACTGCCTTAAATCCAATGTGCTCACACACATCAGTAAGTGACAAGGACACTGTGCAGACTCTCTTAAATTAAATGTGCTCACACACATTAGTAAGTGACATGGGCATTGGGCAAACTGCCTTAAATTCAAACTGTTCAAACACATCAGTAAGTGTCATGGACACTGTGCAAACTGCCTTAAGTCCAATATGCTCACACACATCAGTAAGTGACATGGACACTGCAAAAACTTTCTTAATAAATCCAATGTGCTCACACACATCAGTAAGTGACATGGACACCTTGCAAATTCCCTTAATAAATCCAATGTGCTCACACACATCAGTAAGTGACTGGGACACTGTGCAAATTGCCTTAATAAATCCAATGTGTTCACACACATCAGTAGGTGACAAGGACACTGTGCAAACTCCCTTAATAAATCTACTGTGTTCACACACATCACTAAGTGACATGGACACTGTGCAAACTGCCTTAAATCCAATGTACTCACACGCATCATTAAGTGACATGGACACCTTGGAATCTCCCTAAAATCCAATGTGCTCACACACATCAGTAAGTGAGAAGAACACCGTGCAAACTGCCTTAAATCCAGTGTGCTCACACACATCAGTAAGTGACAAGGACACTGTGTAAACTGCCTTAAATTGCAAACTGCCTTAAATCCAATGTGTTCAAAGACATCAGTAATTGACAAGGACACTGTGCAAACTGCCTTAACAAATCCAATGTGCTCACACACATCAGTAAGTGACATGGGCACTGTGCAAAATTTTTTAAATCCAATGTGCTCACACACATCAGTAAGTAACAAGGACACTGTGCAAACTCCCTTAATAAATTCAATGTGCTCACACACATCAGTAAGTGACAAGGACACTGCGCAAACTCACTTAATAAATCTAATGTGCTCACACATATCAGTAAGTGACTTGGACAATGTGCAAACACCCTTAAATCCAATGTGTTCTTACACATCAGTAAGTGACATGGACACTGTGCAAACTGCCTTAATAAATCCAATATGCTCACACACATTAGTAAGTGACATGGACACTGTGCAGACTCTCTTAAATTAAATGTGCTCACACACATTGGTAAGTGGCAAGGGCATTGGGCAAACTGCCTTAAATTCGATGTGTTCAAACACACACATAACGATCATGGACATCGCAACCTCGCCTTAAATCCACATGCTCACATTAGTAAGTGACATGGACATATTGTAAACTGCCTTTATTCCAATGTGCTCACACACATCAGTATGTGACAAGGACACATTGCAAACTGCCTTAAATCCAATGTGCTCACACACATCAGTAAGTGAGAAGGACACTGTGCAGACTCTCTTAAATTCAATGTGCTCACACACATTAGTAAGTGACATAGGCATTGGGCAAATGCCTTAAATCCAATGTGTTCAAACACATCAGTAAGTGTCATGGACACTGTGCAAACTGCCTTAAATACAATATGCTCACACACATCAGTAAGTGACATGGACACCTTGCAAACTCCCTTAATATATCCAATGTGCTCACACACATCAGTAAGTGACATGGACACTGTGCAAACTGCCTTAAATCCAATATGCTCACACGTCAGTAAGTGACATGGACACTTTGCAATCTCCCTTAATAAATTTGAAGTGCTCATACACATCAGTAAGTGACATGGACACTGTGCAAACTGCTTTAAATTCAATGTGCTCACACACATCAGTAAGTGACATGGACACCTTGCAAACTCCCTTAATATATCCAATGTGCTCATACACATCAGTAAGTGACATGGACACTGTGCAAACTGTCTTAAATCCAGTGTGCTCAAACACATCAGTAAGTGACATGGACACCTTGCAAACTGCCTTAATAAATCCAATGTGCTGACACACATCATAGGTTCATAGGTTCATAGGTTTATACTAGGCTATCTGCCTTAAATTTATAAGCCTAGCCACATTATTGTGGCTTGCCACACCTTATATGAAAAATACACCCATTAGTAAGTGCCTCTGTCCAGCAGTGACACAGAGTTGATTCCTGGGGTAAACCTACGATCTCCCATCCACAGGTCTAGATTTCTCTATGTCACTTACTAATGTGACATGGACACCTTAAACAGTTTGCACAGTGTCCATGTCACTTACTGATATGTAAGTGACATGGACACCTTGCAAACTGCCTTAATAAATCCAATGTGCTGACACACATCAGTAAGTGACTGGGACACTGTGCAAATTCCCTTAATAAATCCAATGTGTTCACACACATTAGTAGGTGACAAGGACACTGTGCAAACTCCCTTAATGAATCCAATGTGTTCACACACATCAGTAAGTGACATGGACACTGTGCAAACTGCCTTAAATCCAATGTGCTTACACACATCAGTAAGTGACATGGACACTGTGGAAACTGCCTTAAATCCAATGTGTTCAAACACATCAGTAAGTGGCAAGGACACTGTGCAAACAGCCTTAATAAATCCAATGGACACCTTGCAATCTCCCTAAAATCCAATGTGCTCACACACATCAGTAAGTGACTAGGACACCATGCACACTGCCATAAATCACACATCAGTAAGTGACATGGACACCTTGTAAACTCCCTTAAATCCAATGTGCTCACAGACATCAGTAAGTGACAAGGACACTGTGCAAACTGCCTTAAATCCAATGTGCTCACACTCATCAGTAAGTGACATGGACACTGTGGAAACTGCCTTAAATCCAATGTGTTCAAACACATCAGTAAGTGGCAAGGACACTGTGCAAACAGCCTTAATAAATCCAATGTGCTCACACACATCAGTAAGTGACATGGGCACTGTGCAAACTTTTTTAAATCCAATATGCTCACACACATCAGTAACTGACAAGGACACTGTGCAGACTGTTTTAAATCCAATATGCTCACACACATCAGTAAGTGACATGGGCACTGTGCAAACTCCCTTAATAAATCCAATGTGCTCACACACATCAGTAATGACATGGACACTGTGCAAACTGCCTTAAATCCAATGTGCTAACACACATCAGTAAGTGACATGGACACATTGCAAACTCCCTTAAATCCAATGTGCTCACAAACTTCAGTATGTGACATGGGCACTGTGCAAACTGCCTTAATAAATCTAATGTGCTCACACACATCAGTAAGTGACATGGACACTGTGCAAACTGCCTTAAATGCAATGTGCTCACACACATCAGTATTTTGAAAGCACCTCTAAGCAATTTCCCTGTTAAAAACTAAAATTTTCTAAATCTTATCCAATCTATACTTTATAATCTCAATGAAATAATACCTATCCATATAATAACAGTACTGGACTTTTTCCAACTCTGTTACTAATTTCCCACATTATGCAGTCAAACCCAACAAATATAACTAAATTCTCATACTTTTCTTACAGTAATCTCCTGGTTATGGGTCTCAAATGGATATAAACCATTTGGATAAAATATGCATATGTCTTATCTGCTGTCTGTGTGCAATATTACAGTGGGCGTATGTACATTCACAGTCTAATGTTAAATATTCTATTAGAGTTTTACTTGTTGCATATACTATATTTTATTGATGTGTAAGGGCTTAAAATACTGTAAATACTATATAGTGCATGTACCATGGTGATCACCTGCAAAGATATATAATCCTGAGAGGTGTAGTATATTTTTACTGTTAGTTTATTTAAATATATGTAATATAGACCTTTGCACCCCAGGCATCCACAGAAAAGGGGCTTTAAGCAATCATTCTTTCCTAGTAAACACGGTCAAATAAATATACAAAGAAACAACGAAATAAATGAATTAATTACTTAATTAGTAAACATAAATAAATACATTTATTTTCTCTATGGAATGATAGTGAAGATGTGACACAGCTTTTAAAAATGTTTTTGAAGAAGCATAACAGGTGTTTTATAGGTGCATATGGCTGGTGACGGGATCCTAACAGATAAGCAAAAAATGCTAAAGCTATGCACAAGTACACCACTGAGTGACTGTCATCAAGTTAGGTAACCTCAGCAAAAGTCTTTGTTTATATGTGAAAACATTTGTTTTTAACTTTTAGCCTTGGATCACCCTGCTGGTATGAAATCTCCTGCTATGTTCATTTGTGGTTATGACCAGTTCATTTCCATCAACTAAAAGTTTATTGTATTTCATGCTGGTATGAAATCTCCTGCTATGTGCATTTGTGGTTATGACCAGTTCATTTCCATCAACTAAGTTTATCGTATTTCATGTCTGCCCATGGTTGGGGCCTAGACTTCCAAAGAAGGTCTACCTCTAAGCACCAACAGGGTGAGAGTTGGCAGACTTAGAAGGCACCATACTATAGAATAGACTAAAATGTTTTCTGTACCCTTAGCAATTCCTAGAGCAACATTCATGTCAAAGTTTACAGGTGATAACCACATGCTGCCACTTAGCTCTCCTCTTAAGCAGGACTGCAGCAGTATTATGTTTTTTTTTTAATTTTTGAGCCATGCAGTTTGCTAAATTGTTCATTTTCTCTTTATCTGTTCCATAACAGTAAACATTTTCAGGTTTCTGTGCCATGTTCACTTTCTGAATCATGGCATTATCATTATCATCATCAATATGATCCACCCCTTTTTTCCCATTTTCTACATGGGGTTGAGGTGCCACGTCAACTATCACAATCTCTGTCAAGGTTCAATGTCACTCATCTACCTTCTTCAATAGTCATACCTGACTATTACAGGTCTTTTCTCAAACAATCCATCCATCTCTTTGTTGGATGTCCTTATTTCTTGTTGCTGTCTTCATGTTTATCCAAGTCGTCTTCACCAGATTATCTTCTGTTTTACTGCACAAGTGTTTGAACCACCTTAATATGTTCTCTTTGACCTTCTAGTTTATTGAAGCTACTTGGGCATTGTCTGTACATCCTCATTTCTTCATCTGTCTCACAGTTTGCATCATACCACACTTCTCAGCCACTTCATCTCTATTACCTCTAGCTTCCTCATCTGCTCTACCTTCACTGCCCAGGTTTCTGCACCATAAAGTAAAAGTGGTCACACCACTGTTTTGTACACTTTACTTTTCAGCTTCACTGGCATTCTTCTTTCATATACTAGCTGACTTTCTGTGCCAGTTGGCTGCAGCTCCTCTGACTCTATCTTTGATCTTCTCATTTAAACTTCCCTTTTCCTCAACCATCCCTCCCAGATAATTGAAGCTGCTAAACTATGCCATTTCCCTTCTATTTAACTTTTCATCTTCTTCTATTTTCCCCCATTTGCTCCAATTACAAATGTCTTTTCTGTACACAGTTTCATCCCATATGCTTTCAGTTTTTTATTTGATTCTGCTATTATTTGCAGATGTTCTTGTTCAGAGTTGCCTGTAATGCCACATCATCTGCATACATGAGCTTTGTTGATCTCTCCCCTCCTACCTGTTTGCTAATGTAGTCTGTCATGAGTTGCAACAGAGGTTGTCTCAATGCTAAACCCTATGCACACCCACTCCCACTGGGAACCCCTTTACAACTCCGAACACTGTTCATATGTGAGTCAGTAGGTTTTTGTACACAGCCTGCACTAATTCTACCAATGTTTGTGGAACTTCAAACCATCTCAGCACTGTCCAAGAAAGAAGGACTGTCCAAACCATAAACACAAACCAGGAACCAGGAACAACAAATGCAGACAATCCAAAAACTGAAGGCACTGAAGACACCAGCAGGCCAGCAAGAAATTTAAAAATGTATTAATAATGAGTCAACAAGATTAAGCACTTTCATCAAGTCTATAACCAAGACTTCATCAGAATCTAAAAATTCAACAAACTCTACAATCTTTAAATAGTAAAAAATCACATGACCACCACATCAATTAACACCAAAAGCAAATTTGCTAACCCTATGTTGTCAAATACAAAAGAAAGTAGTTGTTAGAACATAAGGTGCAGGGTTTACACTTTATATGATTTTAAGTGCAATACACCACTGATTGAAATACATTTGTTAAGGCCAGGAGACAAGTGTTCAACCTTAGTTGCCACATAATTTCTCTGTATTCAGTAAGATCTTCCCATGACCTTCCCCTCATATTCTGGGGTACAAAATTCAATCCAAAAACTAGAAAGGAATGATCAGGGTGTGTTTCCACATGCTTGTATAAAGGGTTATTAACATTCTTATTCCTTATACCTAAATTGTGCTTGTAAATATGCTCTTTAAATGTCTGTTTGTTTTTTCCCACATAAAAACACAAACATTTTACACACTTTGCCACACATACTAAGCCCATTGAATTACAAGTGCAGTGGAAGGAAGTAACTAAATTGTGGGTCCCTACCACTAGTGTGTTATCCTCAAAAATAAATTTGCATTGATTGCAGAGTCCACACTTGTAGGTCCCCCACCTCTTGGCTGAATTTGAAGCCAGTTTTTCACTGCCTTCCAACAGTATTTTCAAGTTCATTCCTGTCCTATAAACTATACATGGTCTATCACCAAGCTTCTCAAAATCTTTTCCATAACAAGAAAACATTTCCAGTTCTTACATAGTATGTTACCAATTGCATTACTGTCCACTGTGTAAGTTGTAACAAATGCCTTACCATAATTTTTAGAGTTGTTGCCTATAACAAATCTGTCATAAGCATCCTTCATAATCTGAGTAATGGAATCCCTAAAAAAAGGTTGAACGGTGCCTTCTAACCTTTTAGTACTGACTTCACTATGAATACTAACAATCAATTGCAATGGATACCCTCTTGCATGGAACATGCCAAAAAGTTTGTTACTTTCTTGCTCAAACATATTGTCATCAGAAATATTTTAGCCAGATGAATAAATTGTTCCTTTACCACCCCTTTCTTAACATGCCAAGGGTGGTAACTTGAATAGTGCAAGAAGGGATTTGAATATAATGAGGTTGCCTATAAATGTTAGCAGTAAGTCTCTCCTTAACATGATCTTTGGCTACTAGCACATCTAGGTAGCTAATGCTCTCAGTGCTACAGAAAGAGACAAATTTAAAAAACGAGGTGGTGGAATTCAAATAGTTTACCAAGCCAGTTGCTTCTTCTTCATTCATTTCCCCTGCTAAAAAATATCATTCAAAAATCTGGCATAAATTTTTAATGCCTGTATTTTTGGGTTAGTCAGTATGTAATGTTTTTCCCACTGCACCATAATTATATTAGTATATAGTGGGCACCAGCCGACCCCATTGCTACACCCTTTTTCTGCTTAAAATACTCTTCTTCAATATCAACAAAGTTATAGCCTAAAATTATTTCCATCAATGTGACTAAAACCTCAATTTCATCAAAAGAATATATTGTTAAATCCACTAGAAATTCCCTAAACCATTCAAGAGCATGTTGGTTGGGACTAACATTAAATAAACTAACATCTACTGTTGCAAAACATAATGCTTTTGAATAGTTAACTTCCCTAAGTTTTGTCAAAAAAACTGTCTAAATCATCTTTCTTGGCGCCGTGTCATATACTTTCTCCAAGTCAGGGAATGTTTAGTTGGACTCTTTCCTTATCTCTAGCTTCTCCTCAACTATCTGTCTCACTGTAGACATTGGGATGGTTGTGCTGCATCCTGATCTGAATCAGAACTGCTCATCTGCCTTCTTACTTTCTGTTATGCTGTGTACTTGTTTATCATTCACCCTCTCCAGACATTTTAAGCAGTACGGTAGGAGTTTGATACCTCTGTACTGTCTACATTTGTTTTTTTTTTCAACTCAGATAATTTTTATTTTGAATAAGAAATAAACAATAAATAAATACTTATTACAATATACAATCACATTATTTAATGAATTAACTATATACAAATTTACATTCAGTTGACATATGTAAATGAATAACAAGTTATACAGAAGTATTTAAATTTAACTTAAGAAGTAATTATTTCAAAAGGAGGTTAGATCCATTTGTAAAGTGTCAATCAATGACAACACTTTTCCCCAAGGATTATTAGTTAACAGTTTCATAGTTTCATAGTATAGTACTAGACTATCTGCCCTGGGGCATTTGTAAGCCTAGCCATAGTGATGTGGCTTTTGCCACCCCATGAAATGGTACAAAAATGTACAGAATAAATTTAGAATACTGTGCCTCTGTCTAGTAGTGACACAATGAAGGTCTCTTTATATAATAGAATTAGTTTACTGTGCCCCTGTCTAGCAGTGACACAGATGTGACCCCTGGGGTAAACTTACGATCTCCCATCCACTCATCAAGATTTCTCTTGAAGAGAGTCAGTGAGGGGCTCTGTCTAATACGAACTGGGATCCTGTTCCAAAGCATGGGAAGCCTCTGGGTTATGAATCTATCTCTCCAGCATGTCCTATTCATACTTGTGCCGAGGTTTAAGTCTTTAGCTCTCGTGGTCCTGATGGATTTGGATTTTTTGAGGTGGAGCATGTCCATCAGATCCTGATTGGACATGGCCTTGTACGCCAGGCAGAGATCACCTCTGAGCAGGCGGTATGCTACTGAATAGAGCTGAAGTTTCTTTAGTCTGGCAGAATAAGACATATGTTGGAGACCCTTGATCCCCTTGGTGAGGTACTTCTGTTGTCTCTCCAGCTGTTGCAAATGCCGGGTGAGGTACATACCAAATGGGGCATTGTACTCAATCATGGGTCTGATGAGGGAGGAGTATAGGGGTACAATGACATCCTTGGTTCTGGATGTGAATCCCTTCATGATGAGGTGTGCAAGGTAGAATGTTTTTCTAACCACTTTGGCAACGTGGGTGTCAAATGAGAGGTCGCTGTCGACTTGGGTCCCTAGGTCTCTGATTACTTTTTCCGTACTCAGTGGGTTGCTGTCTATGTGATAATTTGTGGGTACTTTGTTTTTCCCAAAGGGATGACTATACATTTTGGCATTTAGTTTAAGGCCGTGACTCCGGCACCAGTTGTCCGTTTCTGTGAGGCCTTTTTGTAGGATGTATGTGTCCGCTGGTGTATCGACTATGGCGCCTAGTTTGCAGTCATCTGTGAACTTTGTCAGCCACAACCCTCCCATGTTTGCTTTAACATCTGAGAAATAAATGCCGAACAAGAGGGGTCCCAGGACAGTTCCCTGTGGGACACCACTTGTGACTGGCTTTGAGTCTGATATTGCTCCGGCGATTTTAACTTTATGGGTTCTGTCCTTTAGCCAGTTTGCAACCCATCTAGTGACATAAGGGTTTACGTTTAAGCTGTTGAGCTTATCTATGATGTCTGAGTGGGGTATTGTGTCGAAGGCCTTAGCCAAGTCCAGGTAGGCTGTATGGACTGCTTTGCCCTCATCAATGGCTCTAGTGACTGTTTCGAAAAAGTGAACCAGGTTCAAAAGGCAGGATCTGCCTTTTACAAAGCCGAACTGGGTGGGGTCAAGTGTCTGTAGGTCCCCTATGTCTCTGTTTATGAGTTTCATAATGATTCTTTCCATAGCTTTGCAGACCAGGCTGGTTAAGCTTATGGGTCGGTAGTTCCCAGGGTCTGTAGAGGTACCCCCTTTGTGGAGTGGGACCACTGTTGCTGTACACCAGTGTTCAGGTACATATCCTGAAGTAAGGCTAAGGTTAAATAGCATTTTTATGTGTGGGTTTAGCTCCTCTTGGAGTTCACGTAACACGCAACCCGGGATACCATCAGGTCCCATTGATGCTGTGTTTTTAGCTTTGTTTAGGGTGGTTCTCACTTGGACATCTGAGATGACAGGGAGATTACATTCAGCTGGGATAAGTATTTCTTCTTTTGGGGGTGAGGAGGGAGAAATTTGCACTGAACCTGTCAGCCAGAATGTTGGCAATATCTGTGGGTTCAGTGTATTTTTGTTGTTGGGAACTAACTCTGAGCATATCTGAGGGTTTCCCAGGTTTCTAACATAGCTGAAGAAGGCTTTGTGGTTATCTTTAGTGTCCTTAGCGATTTTTCTCTCAAAGTTGGCCTTGGATGTTTTATGAGAGAACGTAGTTTTCTGCTAATGTTGATCAGAGATGTCTTCCTTCATGGGATTTTGCTCTGACATGCAGTAGCTTCCTTCTTTGTTATACAATTTGTTAATGGCTGAGGTCCACCAGACAGGACGCTTGCCTTTGGTGGAGAGGGACTTGGATTTATTTGGGATTGCATGATCCATGCATTCTTGGAGATGTCCATAGAAAGCATTTGTGAAGGATTCGGCATTGTGGGATGTGGTATCCACTGGCACAGTGGGCTTAAAGGATACCATCTCAGTCTTAAGAAGAGTGAAGTCTGCTTTTGAGAAGTTTTTCACTGTGGTCTTTGTGCTGGGGTGGAGGTGGGATATGTATATCCAGGGTGATTAGTTTGTGGTCAGATCTCACTAGTGAGGGGTATACCTCCGGTGTGGAGCATTTTGTCCCCATGTTTGTGATGATCAGGTCTAGTATATTATCTCTCCTAGTGGGAGAGGTGACTAGTTGTTCCAGTGCATTTGAATTTATGAATTCCAGGAACCTTTGGGCTAGGGTATTAGGGCTAGAATAATGTATCCAATCTATGTTTGGGTAGTTGAAGTCTCCCAGTATGATGGTATTTTGTGATATATTCATTTCCTCCAATGTCTTCAGGAAGGCTGAGTGGGGTTCCTGAGATTGGGAGGGTGGTCTGTAACATGCTACCAGTTGTATAGCAGTTTTGCCTATGGTTAGTTGCACCTGTATGGCCTTTGATGCTTCATGTGTTGCTACTAACTTGGAGGTGTGGGTGTCCTTGATGAATATGGACACTCCTCCTTGTGGTTCGCCCGGTTTTGGGGCCGAAAAGCATGATACGAGGTATAGCCTGGTAGTGCTGGGGTGCTCTCAGGAGCCTTGAACCAGGTTTCAGTTACTGCACAGACATCGATGTTCTCCATGCTGAGGAGTTCATCGAGTGCCTGCATCTTGAGATTTAGACTTCTGGCGTTGAGCAGCATTACCCTTATTTTTTTCCATTTTTGTTTTCTAAGGAGGTGGGTTTGTCTTTTGAGCCTTGCCTAAAAAAGGCTCTATGGGGGTGGCAAGAGCCTTAGCCAATATCCGGAAGCCCAGTGGTGACAGGTGTAAGCCATCCCTCGCGAAGCAGCGTGGCTTGTCCAACATGTCATCATGTTTTGGGAACATTCTTAATTCTTTGGATTTAACTTCCATTAAAGCAGTCTTCTTCAATAAACATAGACAATCTTCTCTGCTAGGTACTGTGGTAGAATTCCACCTGTTTCTTATGCATTTCCTAGCTATATCTAGTATTGTCCAAAGAAAGTAGAGGTTAGTTTTATTTAAAAAAAAACTTCAGTCATATTCAGTAATATTAAAGCTTTGGTCATGACAAAATTATCTGTATAAATCGCCTGCATAAAATTATTAATATTTTCCCAAAAAGGTTTAATTTTTATACATTCGTAGAAAATATGAGACCAATCAGCTTTATCAAACTGTTGACATCTCCAGCATAACCCATTACTAGAAGGATTGATTTTTGAAGCTTTATCAGAAGTTAAGAAGGATCCATGGAGGAATTTCCAGGTAAATATTCTCCAATAAAGAGAACAAGAGGTCAATTTTACTGAGAGTAGTTCATAGGTTCATAGGTTCATACTAGGCTATCTGCCATAGGGCATTTATAAGCCTAGCCAGAGTGTGTTTGGCTTTCGCCACCCATTTTAAATTAATTTTGCTATGCCCTTTTTCGAGGTTAGTATACTGTGCCTCTGTCTAACAGTAACACAGAAGTGATACCCAGGGTAAACCTACGATCCCCCATCCACTCATCAAGATTCCTCTTGAAGAGAGTCAATGAGGGACTCTGCCTAACCTGGACTGGGATTTTATTCCAGAGTGAAGGGAGCCTCTGGGTTATGAATCTGTCCCTCCAGCATGTCCTATTTATTTCAGTGCTGAGGTTCAAGTCTCTCGAGCGCATAGCTCGATGGGATTTGGATTTTCTGAGGTGCAGCATGTCCATTAATTCCGGGTTGGACATGGCTTTATATGTCAGGCACAGATCGCCTCTGAGCAGGCGGTATGCCACTGAGTAGAGCTGGAGTTTCTTTAACCGGGCAGCATATGGCATCTGTTTGAGCCCTTTGATCCTCTTGGTGAGGTACTTTTGGGGTCTTTCCAGTTGCTGCAGGTGTCTGGTAAGGTACATCCCAAAAGGGGCATTGTACTCAATCATGGGCCTGATGAGGGATGAGTAAAGAGGCACGATGACCTCGCCTGATCTAGATGTGAATCCCTTCATGATTAGGTGGGCTATATAAAATGTTTTTCTAACCACTTTGGCCATGTGGTTGTCAAATGAGAGATTGCTATCAACTTGGGTCCCCAGGTCCCTAATTACTTCTTCTGTACTTAATGGATTACCCCCTATGTGGTAATATGTGGGCACTTTGTTTTTGCCAAAGGGGATGACTATACACTTTTTGGTGTTTAGCTTGAGGTCATGGCTCTGGCACCAGTTGTCTGTTTCTATGAGGCCCTTTTGGAGGATGCTTGTGTCAGCTGGAGAGTCAATTATAGCGCCCAGTTTGCAGTCATCTGCGAACTTGGTCAGCCACAGTCCTTCCGTGTTGGCCTGTACCTCCGAGAAATATATACCGAACAGGAGAGGTCTCAGGACTGAGCCTTGTGGGATGCCACTTGTAACTGGTTTGGAGTCTGACATGGCTCCAGCAATTCTAACCATGTGGGTTCTGTCCTTGAGCCAGTTTGCAACCCATCTAGTGACATAGGGGTTTATATTTAAGCTGGTGAGCTTATCTATAATGCCAGAGTGGGGTATTGTATCGAAGGATTTTGCGAGGTCCAGGTAGGCTGTGTGGACCACCTTCCCCTTGTCAGTGGCCTTGGTGACTGTTTCAAAGAAATTGACCAGGTTTAAGAGGCAGGATCTGCCCTTAACAAAGCCGAACTGGGTAGGATCCAGTGTCTGTAGGTCCCCAATATCTTTTTTTATGAGGTCCATGATGATCCTTTCCATAGCTTTGCAGACCAAGCTAGTCAGGCTTATGGGGCGATAGTTTCCAGGATCCGTTGAGGCACCACCTTTGCGGAGAGGGACCACTGTTGCTGTACGCCACTCTTTGGGTACATGTCCTGTGGTAAGGCTGAGATTGAACAGTAGTTTTATGTTTGGGTTTAGCTCTTCTTGGAGTTCATGTAGGACGCAGCCCGGGACACCATCTGGTCCCATTGATGCTGTATTTTTTGCTTTAAAGAGGGCGGCTCTTAACTGAGCATCTGAGATGTCAGGGGGGCAGCACTCTGCTGGGATAGATATTTGCCCTTTTGGTGGGGAGGGGGGAGAAATTTGCGCTGAGCCTGTCAGTTAGGATGTTGGCAATGTCTGTAGGTTCGGTGTATTTTTTGTCATTTTGGACTAATTCTGAGCATATCTGGGAATTCCCACCCAGGTTCCTAACATAACTAAAGAAAGCCTTGTGATTATCCTTAGTGTCCTGCGCAATTTTTCTCTCAAGCTTGCCTTAGAAGATTTTATGAGTGCCCGTAGTTTTTTGCTAACACTGATCAGAGATGCCTTCCTTTTGGGATTTTGCTCTATCATGTAGTAGCTTCCTCCTTCTATTGTATAGTTTGTTTATGGCTGGGGTCCACCAGACAGGACGTCTGCCTTTGGAGGATTGGGTCTTGGTTTTATTTGGGATTGTGATGATCCATGCATTCCTGAAGGTGTTCATAGAATGCTTATAAAGGATTCTGCGGTCTGGGCCGTGATTTTCCACAGACCGGGGCTTTGAAGGATTCCACCTCGGTTTTGAGGAGTGTGAAATTTGCTTTAGAGAAGTTTTTCACTGTGGTTTTCTGGGCAGGGAGTGGGGTCGGGATGTGAATATCCAGTGAGATTAGTTTATGGTGTGATCTTACCAGTGAGGGATACACTTATGGTCTGGAGCACAGAGTCCCCATGTTGGTGATGATCAGGTCCAGTATGTTTTCCCCTCTTGTGGGAGTGGTAACAAGTTGTTCCATAGCATTTGAGTTTATAAATTCTAGGAACCTTTGAGCTAGGGTGTTGGAGCTAGAGTAATGCTCCCAGTCTATGTTTGGGTAGTTGAAGTCGCCCAATATAATGGTGTTTGTAGAGACCTTCATATTTTTCAGTGTTCTCAGGAAGGCCAAGTGGGGTTCCTGGGTTTGGGAGGGTGGTCTGTAGCAGGCTATAAACTGGAAGGCAGTTTTACCCACTGTTAGTTGCACATGGATAGTCTCTGATGCTTCGTGCTGTGCCACCAACCTGGAGGTGTGGGTATCTTTGACGAATATTGATACTCCCCCTCCTTTTCTAGTTCAGTCCAAGTTTTGGGGCTGAAAAGCATGGTATGAGGTATAACCTGGTAGTGCTGGGGTGCTCTCGGGAGCTTTGAACCAGGTTTCTGTTACTGCACAGATATCGATGTTCTCCATGCTAAGGAGAGTTTCAAGTGCATGCATCTTGAGGTTTAGACTTCTGGCGTTGAGAAGCATTACTCTTAGTTTCTTATCCCTTGTGATACCTATGGAGGTGGGTTTGTCTTTTGAGCCTTGCCTAAAAAAGGGACTATGGGGGTAGCAAGAGCCTTTGCCAATATCCGAAAGCCCAGGGGTGACAGGTGCAAGCCGTCCCTAGCGAAGCATCGTGGCCTGTCGAGCATGTCATCCCAGGCTGACAGGCATTGTATCCCCTTTGAATGACACCAATACTTAAGCCAATTATTGAAATTGATCATCTTGTCTTCATATTGTGGCATCATTCTTGGTGAGGGTAAGATACTACTCAAGGTCAGGGTCATACCGGCCTGGGCCACATGCTCAGAGAGCTCCTCTATGTCTCTTTTCATGTAGTCCAGGGAGGTACGTCTCAGGTCATTCACACCAGCATGGACAATGACTGAGTCATATTTGTACTTGCCTTGGAGTAACCTGAGTTCTTGTGTTATGTGGCAGATCCTAGTGCCCGACAGGCAGCTCACCATGACCTTCTCCTTGTTCAGCCTGGTGAGCGGGACGTCAGTGTGCCTGACGATAGAGTCAACTATTACAAGTGTATCAGGTGTGATGTTTAGCCTTAAGGGCTGTGACTGTTCGGCACACTGGCTTTCTGAGTTATGTGTTGAACGTGTTTTGTTTTGGGGTAGCGGTTGCTTGGGTGTCTGCTTTGGAGGTCTCTGCTGCTTAGGCAGATTTCTATTTAGAGCCTCCAAGTATGTTTTTGTGTGTTTATGTGTTTGGTTTGCTGTCGTGGTAGGTCTATGTGAGACTGGAATTGTAGTGAGTGTGGTTTCCTTCTCCTCCTGACAGGTTTCGCCAGTACTGAGTTGAGAGAGCTTAGCCTCCAGTTTGGCTATATGGTTGCATCTCTCACATGTATTGGAATTTGTTGGGAGGAGGAGAGGGTTGTCTGTGTACATGAGACAGTTGTAACATTGCCTCAAGATTCCCAGATTCACCAGCTGGACCGGAGAGGAGATTGACAACTGACCTTTGGACATGCTAGAATAATATTGGGAATTCCTTTATAATTGAAAAAAAGGGCCAATGGGAAACAAGGTACTCAAGGGAGTTTGTGAGGGTGTAGTGCTTTTAATTTTTTAGTGCTGACTTATATAATTGCTTTAGTGAGCAAGTGCCAAGTAACTTAAATGCAATGTGTTACAGGTAACTTAAATGCAAAAATGACAAACAGTAACTTTCTTTCAAGTGAAATAAGGAAATAAGTACAGTAAGCAATGCGGATGTCACTAAGGATCCACAGAAGAGCTGAAAAGCGGCGTTTTAGGTGGAATTAGCATTTCAGGGAAATAACAAGCAAACAAGCATACAAACAAAGCTAGATTCAGCAGGCCTGGATCTAGTCTATGCTACAGCAAACAAGGTGTACCAATTCCAGTAAGAAACAGTTCAAATATGCAGGCACTATAAGCCTTTAACCAGAAATTCCCAGCTCAGAAGGGCAGAGTCCAGCCTCTCCTCCCACAAGAGTGCAGACCACGAACCTTCTTAATGTAAAATATCTGGCCTGAAGCCCAAGTGGTTAAACCAGAACTAATACACTTTTAGAATAACAGACACTGAGCCCTCAATCAGCAGTTCCCAACTTAGAAGGATGTAAGCTACCTGTTCTGCCACCACAGTGCAGGCCACAAACCTTCCTAATGTAAAACAACTGGTCTGAGCCCAAGTGCTTAATCCAAAAGACTTAGAATGATAGCTACACTTTAATCAAGTTACTAGCAAGCAGTAATAAATACAATTGAATACTTTAAAGAATGCCTGGATTAGTGCTCAAGTTATACAAACAAAGCTAGATTCAGCAGGCCTGGATCTAGTCTATGCTACAGCAAACAAGGTGTACCAATTTAGTAAGAAACAGTTCAAATATGCAGGCACTATAAGCCTCTAACCAGAAATTCCCAGCTCAGAAGGGCAGAGTCCAGCCTCTCCTCCCACAAGAGTGCAGACCACGAACCTTCTTAATGTAAAATAACTGTCCTGAAGCCCAAGTGGTTAAACCAGAACTAATACACTTTTAGAATAACAAACACTGAGCCCTCAGTCAGCAGTTCCCAACTTAGAAGGATGTAAGCTACCTGTCCTGCCACCACAGTGCAGGCCACAAACCTTCCTAATGTAAAACAACTGGTCTGAGCCCAAGTGCTTAATCCAAAAGACTTTGAATGATAGCTACACTTTAATAAAGTTACTACCAAGCAGTAATAAATACAGTTGAATACTTTAAAGAATGCCTGGATTAGTGCTCAAGTTATACAAACAAAACTAGATTCAGCAGGTCTGGCTCTAGTCTATGCTACAGCAAACAAGGTGTACCAATTTAGTAAGAAGCAGTACAAATATGCAGGCACTATAAACCTTTAACCAGAAATTCCCATCTCAGAAGGGCAGAGTCCAGCCTCTCCTCCCACAAGAGTTCAGACCACGAACCCTCTTAATGTAAAATAACTGGCCTGAAGCCCAAGTGCTTAAACCAGAATTAATGCACTTTTAGAATAACAAACACTGAGCACTCAATCAGCAGTTCCCAACTTAGAAGGATGTAAGCTACCTGTCCTGCCACTACAGTGCAGAGCACAAACCTTCTTAATGCAAAACAACTGGTCTGAAGCCCAAGTGCTTAAACTAAAAGGCTTAGAGTGAGTTACACCAAGCAGTAATAAATACAATTGAGTACTTTTAAGATGACACAAAAGCAAAATAAAGTAGGAAGAAATACAAATACAGTAAAAGCAGATACATTTTTTTTGAGTGAGCAAATGAGATGGGCCCAGGAGGAGTATCCAAGTGCAAATTTACAAGAGGGGTGGGCAGTTTCAAAGCCACCAAGATTAACACCAAGACAAAAACAGGGAGGGTGGGTGGGGACCTACTGAAAAAACAGTCAACTTCTAGCTAGATATTGCTCAATGCAACACAAACAAATTACTTTAAAAAGTGCAGATAAAAGTTACTTTGCTACACTTATGCGTTCCAGTTGATATCATGCAGGACTTAACCGGCCAAAGCTCACAGTTTAAACAGAAGATAATTCACTGTACCACTTGTATAAGACAGAAACTGAATAACAATGAAGGAAACTACTACCCCCACCTATCACTGGCTATGCAGGTTTTTAACAAGCCTTAACTGAAAATACCACATGCACTACTGAAAAAACAGTCAACTTCTAGCTAGATATTGCTCAATGCAACACAAACAAATTACTTTAAAAAGTGCAGATAAAAGTTACTTAGCTACACTTATGTTTGATTTATTTTCTGGGGTTAATTGAATTGAATATCCTTAAGTAATAAACTGCCAATATGCTGGTTTGAGTAATGTTTTGTAGTTTTTTATTAAATTATATAAGTATGAAGTTCCATTCTTCATATTCTCATTATTATATATAATTTCAAACAGTCTGCTTATAAATTTAGGTGGAGTTGAGAATGAAGAATTATTTATTATCCTACATAGATCCTTGGAGAATGTCAATATGTTCTGAAGTGTTAACAATTCATGGGAATTTAATTTATAAGTTGGCATCATATATTGTATATCCAAAACTTGTTGATTTTTTATACAATGGAGTCAACAAATTAGTTTTTTCTGTTCCCAACAGATGAATATGTCCTTATGAATTCTATCTGGGAAGTTTTTAGTAATGCTGAAGGGAATTAATATTGTGAACCAGAGCTTTAATTCCATATTCATATTTATAAATTTCCTAAAGTGATCAAATAAATGATTTATTAAAATTAAAAGTTATATTATATTGTAAATTTAAACATGAGTACCATATTATATTATCCTTATCTATAGTAATATTATTTGTAAATAATTTGTTTTCATTTATTACTATAATTGTATGTAATAATTTCCAGTTGGATGTATAACTAGGATTAATCCATTCAATCACAGTTTTAAGTAGAGTAGCTCTTATATAGGATTCAATGTCTGGAAAATGTATTCCTCCCTGATCCCATTGTCTGGTATGATGTGTATATGCAATTTTGTTTCTTTTAGGATATCATAAGAATCTTAGCAGTATTGATGTTATTTTCTTAAGATAGCTTTTTTCAGGAATTAAGAAAGCAGCTTGTACTATATACAAAATTTTAGGAAGAACCATTTAATCAACTGTAGTCTATCTTCAAATGCTATGAATAAGTTATTATATTTGTTCACTAGAGAATCTATTGTATCCATAACCCTTTTATAATTAATATTCATTATATCTTGTATATTCTCACACAGATCTATCCCCAGGTATTTTATTGTTGTGACTTGCTCTAGTATGATATTATTCTTGTCTACTCATATGTCCTTTTTTTATTTAATAATGAATATTTAGATTTTTGGTTATTGCAATAAAGTCCTGAGATCTTATAAAATGTATCTATCAGAATATCTAGTTCATCTAAAACTTCTTTTGAATTCAATAGTGTAAGGAGTACATCATCAGCAAAGAATATGATCTTAGAGTTATATTGACCAAATATATTTATTCCTTTTATCTTTGGATTATTTCATATTAATATAGCCAATAGCTCTATAGCCAATGCAAATAAAATGGGTGACATTGGACATCCCTGTTTAGTACCTCTCATAACTTGTATAGCCTCTGAAGTAAAGGGTCCTATTTTAACATTCATAAAACTTTTTAATAAATGTAATAAAGAGGAGAGGAAAAGCATATGCTTCTAGAATTATAATTAAATAGTCCCAATTTAAGGAATCAAATGCTTTTTCAATATCCAGTTCGATTATCAAGGCTTCTATATTTTCTTTATTTAAATAATCAATTAATGTCAGTATTCTTTTAAGGTTGTCATGTGTGTCTATTTTGAATAAATCAAGTTTGGTCATTGTTGATTATTTCATACAACTGATTTTTTCTTCTATTTACCAGGATGGACATAAATATTTTATAGTCATTATTTAATAATGAAATTGGCCTATATGAACTACAATGGCTAGCATCTTTATTTTCTTTTAAAATGGGCATTATTAAAGAGCATCTCCATGACGGGGGAATTATTGCATGGGTTTGAATTTCAATTAATGTTTTATGTAACAATGAGATTATATTTTTGGGAAATAATTTGTAAATTTCTATGATTAAACCATCCATTCCAGGAGATTTACCAGTTTTACTTTCTTTGATTTTATCCGTAACCGCTTTGTGTGTAATGGGTTTTTGTGAGTTTCTTTGTAAGCTTTCAGGGATTGAGTTAATATTAGAGATCATATTTTCTAAATTGAAATGATCTACTGTATTATACTTATCTTTATAATGATTTCTGTTATGATACTTGAAAGCTTCTAATATATCTCCTATTTCTGAAACTTTCTTACGTTTTTCTTCATGTAGGATATTAACAACAGAATTAGCTGTAGATTGCATTTTAACTTTAACAGACAGATTATGTAAGTGTTTTGGAGAATTAGCATGAGAATTTATTTTGTTTAAGTTTTCTATTGTCTTCTTGTTCTCAATCAAATTAAAGGACTTTTTGGATTTATATAATGTGAGTTTCCTTTGTAGTTCTTGTAGTTCTGATTCCCATTCCTTGAGTCTATTTTTATACCAACCGATTGCTTTCCCATAAATATAAGCTTTTAGTGAATCCCAAGCCATTACTATGTTTAGTTCTGAGTTGTAATTTATATCTAAAAAGAAATTTAGTTCATTCACTAACCATTGCTTAAATTATTTAATTTATGTAATATACGAGGGAATTATAGAAAGGAATGTTAATGGTTTAAAATCTATTTGCAGTTTTAGGACTAATGAATTGTGGTCTGATAGAGGACATGGGATTATTGAGAAAGAAGTAATTTTGGTTTGAAGATCTTGAGAAATGTATAATTTATCTATTCTGGTTTGAGTACCAAATCTATAATCTTGATGAGAAAATAACAAGGAGTTGTTATCAATAGAATTAAAGGTATCTTTCAATTTTAAAGACTCGGTCCATCTTTTTAATAGTTTTGCAGTAGCTTTTAAAAGTGGAGATTTTTTATTAGTAGCTTCAGAAGTATCAGTAATACAATTAACCTCCCCATTATTAGATTTCCTTTAGAAATATTTATAATTTGATCTAAATGTTTTTTAACTGTTCCCATCCCAATACCAGGAAACCAGTATAAGTTTACTAGTGTGCGCAACCTATTATTAAACTTTAAAATGACTATAGCTATAAGTCCATCATTATCTACATATTTATGTATTATTTCTGGGTTTAAGGAACTCTTTCTCCATAAAATTATTACTCTCCTCTTCTTATATTTAAATTTGGAGCATGCTAAGGTCCTATAATCACTTGGGTTCTATATGAAATTATCATTGTTTTTGAAATGGGTTTCCTGTAAAAAAATGATTTGAGCCCTATTTAACTTTAGCTATCTTAATAAGGTAGATCATTTATGTGGACTATTTAGGCCATTAATGTTTAAAGATAGTAAAGAGAGATCCATGACAAATTATTTTGAAGAAGTATTTGAAGTGCCATTGTATTTACCTGGAACCATCCCCTCCACAAATATTAAAATATTATTAATTTGTAAATATTCATCTATCTCAGTGTAGCATGCTATCACTAAAGTAATCAACATATATAGGTCAGGCTTGGTGAAACTAATTAATGTCCTAAAGAATAAAGTAAAAACTAACATTGAACTAGTTTGAACATTAAACCCTACTCACCATGGAATGGAATACATTCCTAGTCCAACAGATAGGTACATCTGATGAACTATCACTCTAACTTCCTTTTTCCATTCACTTGAGCTCCATATATACACTCAACTATTAAAGGAGTCTAATAAAGCTGCTGTTATTGTGCTTTTAAACATTCAGAAGCAGAAGTAATTATTTATATACATTAACAACTATATCATTACCATCTAACATATAAACATATGAATTATATTATACTGAATATTACACTTATACAATTTGTTTGTATCAACATATCTTTCCATATTGGATATAATAATCACTTGTTAGAAACACACAAGTTATTTAAAGCCTTAATCACAGAGGCTTGCAACAAATAATACATCTTTTTGATGATTATCATTTTCTGTAACAGACATACAGTTTCAAATACTGTTCATTAAAGCTAAAAGAGACTGTATAAATTATTTCATAACATAAATATAACCATTACTCTTGTTATGCTTTAGAAGGCATTTATAGTTAAGGCTTTCAGAGGAAGTGTATGCAGTTATAGTTACAAAAAGATGTACAGCATAACAGTTCAGTATATATGACTATCAAGTGCTTATAGTATACTAGATGCTTAGATTACGTTAAAGTTATAATTTGTTAAAGATGTTTCAGACATCAAATTGTTTTGGCTTTATATTCTCATGTAATAGATATAACTAAATAAAGCATTTCAAATATGTTTCCATGAATAAATATGTCTGTGCTTCTTTAAGCTATGAGTAATCCAATAGCCAATTACATCCTCTCCTACTTGTTGCTATAGTAGCATTAAACATATTCAACAGCTATAAGATAGGTAATAACTGAATATATAGCTTGTGAGACCTACAGACTTTGAAGGCTTCTTTTTAACTTCACGAGCTGTCATTTACCCGCTTTACTGTGACTAAACACATCATTATACAGTTTATTCCTTTTTGTTTACTTCCTATTCACAGTGACCTAAGCCAATCATAACAAAGAGCCATTGTACTAGGCTCTGTATGCATCATGTAACAAATCAGCATCCCTTCCTCAATTCATTAACAAGCAAACCTGCAGTTCAAACAAGCAATCCGTGACACATTTCAAAGCCTAACATCAAAGTATTACCATCTCCATTTGGCCAGTGCCATTCATGTCTCCTCATCAGAGCGCTAGGATCCCGTCATTCATGCAACTCTCTCTCAATCAAAGTGATCGGCAATCCTCGTAGCATCAGAACTAGACACATTACACATCTATCGCACACTGGAGTCACCTATCTATCATCTCCTTCAGCCAAACCCAATTACAGCATGTAATACATTTCAACCTCCTAAATGCCACGTGGAAATCCATTCAATCAGATGTAATCAGACAGCTCCTGGCACTAGCTAAAACAGATATGGGGGCTATGTTCTAAGCAGTGCTTCACTGCTATATGGCTGGGATTTTAAAGTGAGTTCTTTTACAAAAAAATACATTTACACCAGCCAAAATCAGATCTACCCCACGTTACCAGAATAATAACTATCACTTATCGGGTGCATTTTTTAATTTAGAGTGGAAATTATTCGCTATTACCAGATACTCATTGGAAATACAGTCTAAAAACCCATTGTAATGCCAATATACAATTCTAACACATTAAAGAGAAATTTCCTTTAGTGACTAGGGTTCAGATGAACCAAAGGAAATATCTATAAGCTGTTTAATAATAAAAAAAATGATTAAGTAAATAAATAAATAAGCATGAGATTAACAATCTGATTATTACAGGGTTATGAAACAGAATTCTTTAACTGTAGTATTGCTGGATTATATGAGCAACTATAAGAAAAGCTTAATTTTTTACATATTTAGAAGCAGGAAAGAAAGGAGAAAAAAAGTAAATAAATAAATATAAAGAAACATAAAAGAGACATGAGGCAAAGGGGAAAAGGAAGGAAATGTTAGAAATAGATGGTTTTAACTAATGTATATCTAAATTAGTAAATTTTGTGTGAAGCAATATAGGAAACATACCTTTTCCTGTATATAAGTGATATATATATATATATATATATATATATATATATATATATATATATATATATATATATATATATATATATATAAATGTATATGTATATAGATATATATGCATATGATTAGAAGTTTTAAAACATATTAAATCCACTTAAAAAGTTTTTAGTAATTAGGTTGCAGTTGATACTTTGAGAGATTTTACAGATGTAGGTACTTTAGATTGTTTTCTGCTTCTTTTTGACATCAAGTCCAACCATTTTTATCAGTAGTTCTCTTCAAGGACAGGGATGCCCATTCCATATCTTTTGAGATGGTTATGATGTTATTGTTTTTGATGAATTGTTGAGCTTTTTCCAGAGTGTTGAAGGTTCTCATCTCACTTAGGTGCAGTATCTTTATTTTTGCAGGTAAGGCTATTTGAGCTTATTCTGTTTTAGAGTTTTTATTAGTGGCCATACCTTTTTTCTGTTTCAGCACTTTAGTGGAGTAGTCATTATCGAATCTTATTAGATTCTGATTGTATTTTATATGACTTTTCCTCCATGCTGTTTTTAACACCTGTTCTTTGTCCATGAAAGATAAAAGAATGTATTATAATTGATCTTGATGGCACAGAGGATGATGATGAGGTTGATGCTGAAGTTTTATTTCCCAAAGCACGATGTGCTCTTTCTATGCCAAAGGAAAAGCCTTCTTTAAGATTTAGAGCCTCTAGAATCCATGAGTTGAGTTTAAGAAGGATATAATGTCCACTCCTTCTGTTTTCTCAGGTAAACTGAAAATCCTGATGTTTGACATTCTTTCCCTATTTTCTAGGTCATCTACTTTGTTGGAGAGCCAGGTATTTTGCTTCAAGAGAAACTCTGTTTGTGTTTCTTCTTCCTTAAGCCTTCCATCAATGTCAGTCAAAGAAATTTCAGTGGTTGTTATCTTTGACTGATGTTGCTGAAGTATTTCTTTGAAGACTTCTATTTGTTTCTAAGAGTTCTCTTTTAGATTCTGTAGATTAATCTTAAAATCATCAATTTTTGTTGATAATTCTTGTAATGTGCTAGTCAGCAGTTGTAGTTCCTTTTTTAGTGTTAGGTCAGAATGAGAATTCTTCAGGTTACTCATCTCTCCAGTTGCTCTGTATAGACTCCTGAGTAATTTGACATGAAATTTCTTGTAAAAATCCACCAAAACGTGTATTTAGTTACTTTAGACTATTAACTAAATATTTGTAATAGTTTTGTTAGAAATAGATAATATAATTTCCTGAATTTAATACTAGTTTATGGAGCTCCAAAAATGCTGCTTTTAGTTAGCCATTCAGGCTCCGCCCCCTGTCTACATTTGTGAATATCCCCTTTGGTCTTGCACACTAGCACAGCATGCTTATTCTTCAATCATCTGGGATACTCCCTTCTCTCCATACTGCTATAAGTACCCTCAGGAGCCATTTCTCCTTCAACTCATGCAACATCTTGATCATATCTGCTGTGACATCATCTGAGGCTGCTGCTTTCCCTGACTTCATTTTTTTTAGTGCTGTTCTTACTTTTTCTAGGATAGGTTCCTCTTCTTCATTCACCATAGACTGAATCTGAGTCAGTATAGCTTCTGTTGGGTTTTCTTCATTTAGAAGCTGCTGGAAGTATCCCTTCCATCTCCTTTTTGATGTCCTGTTGGACTGAAGAGCAGGGTATCTGACAAATATCTTCTGTCTTTATCTTGCAACCTGATAGACTTTCTTTACTCCATCTGCCGAGTTGCTTTCCAGAAGTTGATATAGTGTCCCTGATGCCTTGTTTTTTGTTATTGCAAATATTCTCTTAGCCTCTTTGTTAGCCAACCAGTGTTCCTTCTTGACCTGGTTCTTCTTTTTCATTTCCCAATTTTTCTTGCACTCCTTGTTTCTTTTGATGACTTTCTGGACTTCTGCATTCCACCACCAGCTTTCCTTATATACCATATAACCATAGCCGCATATCTGTTCTGTGCTCCTCATACATAATGTTTAGAGTTGCTCATACTCTACTTTAGCTCCACCTATTTTCTGTTCTTTCTGAGGTTCAGGAACCCTGTGTATTTCCTTGAAGTCTTGTACTTTCTCTCTAGTCAAGTTCCAGGTCTTCAGCCTAGTCTCTGTTGACCTTAGAAACCTGTCTGACCACTACTTGCAGCTAAATTTGGCCAACTAGTGGTTCATGTTGTGGGCCAACTGTTTCACTGGGGAAGAATTTGTAATTGCAGATTCTTTGCAATCACTGATTCTACTCCAATGCCCTTTCCTCACTAGGAGTAAGTCTATCTGAGTTGCATGTTGGCAACTCTTGTATTGTGAATGTGATCTTGAGACTCTCTCTTTCTTGCTGTACCATTTGTTGGCTGCCATCAAGCCATTTGCCACACAGAAGTCTAGAATGGCTTCTCTGTCTTTATTCATCTTGCTCCACCCCCCCCAAAATAGACCCAGACAGTCCTCACATCCTGTATCGTCTGTCCTGATATGTACATTCAGGTCACCCATTATCAGCACCAATTCATGCTGTCCTATTTTATTTAGTAGGTCCTGCAATTACTCTCTGAATGCACTCTTTTCCTCACTATCACAACTTTAAGTGTGGGTCATAGATTGAGATTATGAATACTGACCTATCCTTACACTGGAGTCTGATTACAATGCATCTGTCACTAATTTTGATGACTTCCTTTAGTGTCTTCTGAAGTCTTTCCCTCACAACAGTTCCCTCACCATTTCTAGTCTGTCCTCTCTATGAGTAGTATACTCTGGATCCCAAGCAAAGGGGCTTTGCTGCACTGCTCATCCATCTTGTTTTCTGGATATGGAGGACATCCAGCCTCCTTCTTATCATTACATCATCCACTTCCAAACTTCACTGTCTGTGAACCTATATTGCGTATAGCAATCCATAGTTCATGTTTGGCAGGTTAATTGGTTTTACTTCCAGCTTTCACTAAACAGAGCTAACCCAAATAACCCAGGCTGGGCAAGTGGACACCAGACAGCAAGTAGCTTATTGACCCAGGGGTGCTGGACTTTATGGCAGGCAGATACTGGCCAGTAGGGGCACATAGATGCATCTAACTATTATCACGGGTCCCTGCCATAGGTATGAGTAGGCTGTGTTCTCATCTAACTTATCACCAGCAAATAGATTTGCTCATTTTTGGTGTCATTAGTCAATGTGACCCAATCTCCTACATCCAGTTTTTATACCATTGAGTGACTAGCCCTGACACTGGTCTCTGCCCCTTGTGTACATTTGTCTTAGTACAAGGGATTGGAGTAATTAAATGGGTGATGCTTACTGAAAAATGGAAACTCAGTTTTAAATCAAGCAGCTGGGAAGGTGTACTAACCTTACACAGCCATAAGGGGATTGTAGTAAGTCAGAGTCTGTGTGTGCAGAACTAAAGCTCTCCACATACAGGGATATGAAATGTAGAACTCCATATATTATATGAGAGCCTGGTCACTCTGAATATCATAATAAACTCTTTTGTGTATGTGCTTGACATTTCCAGATCTTCTCTATAAAGATATGTTTCATATACATAACATTGTCCTTCTTTTCCACTCTTAACCATTGTAGTTTCCCACACAACAAATCAAATGTATTTCCTTATTTTCTGCTGGTGGCTTCATATAATTCCATCTTATATCAAAAGTTGCATCTATAATTACCCTAATTCCAGATTTACCAATGTAGCTCAACATCTGGTAATGAGAGGTAGCCATGTAGATGTTGAATGCATCTTACAGAAAATATGCAAAAATTGATTTTTACATTGGATATTGATTTTTTTTTTTAACTATAGATTCTGAATAATATTGTTCATTCAGTTGTGTCATGAAGATAAGAAAATACTAAGTGATTCTAATACAACCATGGTGAAAAGCAACCGCTGTCCGGTTCGATTCTTAGCTAGAGCATCTTCTGCGTGGAGACATGCGTGAATGGGCGTACCTTCGTTGAAGGTTGTGCATCAGGTCTGGTAACTCGGCACGTAAAAATCAACTACCAATCAATAGCGGACCAGAGTTCCGCTGTGGTGACCCCTAACCGAAAGCCAAAAGACACAACATTTATGAAAGAAATGTGGTGATAAGGGGAGAATGCCAAGTAAGCATTTCTGAAGAGGGGGCTATTTTCTGCTGTATAGAGATAGGATGAAGGGGCTATAGGATGTTCCATTGCTGATATATTGGGTGTTCATTGCACAGGACAGTTGACATTGTCTCCTTGTCAGTCTGTCAGTCGATGTCCTGGGACTTATTCAGAATGTACGTTACCTATATATTTCATGTTTAATTCATTATTCATGCCGTTAGTTGCAAAGCATCGACGACATACACAGACGCAGACACAGACACACACACATATGTGTGTGTGTGTGTGTGTGTGTATATATATATATATATATATATATATATAAACATGCCTCTTTTTTTTTTTTTATTACGCTATTGCTTTTGTGAATCTCTCTCTTTCCCTCTTTGCCTGTATAGGCAGTTCTACATTGCTTTGCTTTTTCTGTTTTCCATGCCCTGAAGTTTCACTGATAATTAATGAATAAACAACTTGTACTTTGAGCTAACTATAAGATCACAACTTTAAGGCCTAAGGTTTTATAATTATTTATTTACCAGCTTGGCATATTGTTTATGAATAATGGCAGTAGCATCCACTGTGGGCACCTTTCCCTATCATAGTGACTTACGAGTAGATTTCACATACATACTGTCTTCTGGAACTACTTGCTTTTCACTGTGAATTATGCCAGTTTTGATACTGTGTATTTTTTTTTATCTGTTCCTACCAACATGATTTACTGTAATAGTAGCTTACTTTCTATACTCCCTGCAATTTAGTTTTGTACTACATAGCATTACTCAAACACTAATATTACATTTGCAGAAAAATCTAGGAAACACCAGACCACAGCAGATAGTATCAAATAAAGCTCCAAAGTTTAATCCACAGTACAAAAATGGTGAGCGCTTTCGTAGCCAGAGCTACTTCATCAGACAACTCAATAAACTCCACAGGGATTTTTAAAAACAGCAACAGCCTATTAGTGTCAGTTCCCAATAAACAATTAGCTTAACAGCCACTGATTTAAAGGAGAAGCACTAGATAGAGACATATCAACTAATAATAACATTAAAGTGAATAAAAGTACATAAAAATGCATATATAGAGACTTTATCTGCATAGTGGCTTATTAACCAAAACCGGTTTAATACAAACTTTATCATTCAGACCTTTGCCCATGTTGGCACACATCCTAATAATCCATTCAAGCTCTTTAGTCTCTACCAAATTCTTAATTGCACCACCTCTGCATCCTAACTGAACTTACTCAATTACCATGAATTGAAAGTTGTGTGTTGTCCCTGACACTAAAACATGCCTAGCCTAGGTATTTTATCAGAGATTTGTAGATGACCTCTTCCTGTTGTGGGAAGGAGATGCTACAAATCTACAGCAGTTCTTGAGTGACATCAATAGAAGTACACACTTTTTGAAATTCACAGCCCACAGTTCGAATAAGAATGCTGAATTTTTAGAAGTTAGTATAACTAGGAAAAATACAGGGGATTTCTGTACTGAAATCTTCCGTAAGGAATGCTATAGGAACACCTATGTCCATAGGCAAAGCATGCACCCCAATATGTGTTCACTAATGTAATAAAAGGACAAGTATTAAGGACTTCAAGACTAACAGCAGAGGATGACAAGTTTGCGAAAGAATTACATCAGCTAGAAGACAGATTTATAGAGAGAGGGTATGGGAGGAGAGAGGTTCTTTCCATTACCTCCAGTATGGGTTCTCAAAGGAGAAAGGAGGGGAAACCATACTTTTGCAATCAAGGTCAAGTTTATGAGGAAAAGAGCAGGAAGGATAACCTAAAAAATAATTCCTATTACATATGCTAGTAATATTAGATTACTGCAGAATATCTGCCATAGGAACTGGAATATCCTATGTTCTGATGGCCGAGTTAAGACTCTGGTAGGGACTACCCCTCAATATTCCTATAAGAACAAGAAATCCCTTAAGAGACTCTTATGTGGCCCCAGATATAAGCAAGCAATAGATATTCAACCTACCATTCCTGTATATGGGACAAAACCCTGTAATTTCTGTAACTATTGTCAATATATTGATAAGAGAGGGCATTTTAGACATCCAGACACTGAAAAGACTACCTATGTCAGACTTACAGCTGATTGTAATACCACTAACATTATGTACCTAGCTTTCTGTGCTACATGTTGTTCATTCTATGTGGGCATGACCACAAGAAGGTTTCGTGATAGGGTTAGGGAACACATATATCACATAAATAGAGGGGCAGGAACTAATGCCCTGGCTAGGCATGTTTTAGTATCAGGGACAACACGCAACTTTCAATTCATGGTAATTGAGAAAGTTCAGCTAGGATGCAGAGGTGGTGCAATTAGGAATTGGGTATAGATTAAAGAGCTTGAATGGATTATTAGGATGCGTGCCAACATGGGCAAAGGCCTGAATGATAAAGTTTGTATTAAACCGGTTTTGGTTAATAAGCTACTATGCAGATAAAGTCTCTATATATGGACTTTTATGTATTTTTATTCATTTTAATGTTTTATTAGTTGATATGTCTCTATCTAGTAAATTTCTAGTCTCCCACCAGGACACAAGTGCTCTTCAGCAATTACATTCTGCTAGCCGAGCACACTCAAGCAAATCTGCAGTCTGTGGCTACCACTCCATCTATACAGTGTAAGAAGGAATCAATATTGCAAACTAAACAAGGATATACATTTTGAGCCTCAAGAGCAGGAGCACACTCAAACAAATCTGCAGTCTGCGGCTACCACTCCATCTATACAGTAGCACACTCAAGCAAATCTGCAGTCTGTGGCTACCACTCCATCTATACAGTGTAAGAAGGAATCAGTATTGCAAACTAAACAAGGATATACATTTTGAGCCTCAAGAGCAGGAGCACACTCAAGCAAATGTGCAGTCTACGGCTATCACTCCATCTATACAGTAGCACACTCAAGCAAATCTGCAGTCTGCAGCTACCACTCCATCTATACATTGTAAGAAGGAATCAGTATTGCAAACTAAACAAGGATATATGTTTTGAGCCTCAATAGCAGGGTCAGTCCACCCAGGCATTCTACTTGTATGTTTTATGAGAGTGAAGCTATTACATTAGCAGTATTTCTTAGTAGTTCTCAGCTTGCTAATAAAACTGACTGTTGTAGCCTTGTGTGTCCCCCCCCCCGATAGTACAGTAATCCTAACTGTCCAATAGACAGTATAGATTTAATTCACATCCCTGTGACTAAATTAAATTAACCATCAAGCATCCCTCTCAGTTCTTTCTGCCTTAGTTTGTATCACTTGGAGGATCACCTGTTTATCTGTATTTCTATCATTGCTACTATATCTCCCTACTCTAATCTGTGCACAAACTGGTTACTAATAAGCAAGTCAATGTAAAAACACACTCCCAATCTTAATAAACTTTGCTGTCTCTTCTCTCCTTCACTTTACAGGTAGTTTGAATTATTACTTACCCTCTCTGAGGCCTTCACTGATTTCCACTGATTGCCTCTCTGGTTTCTTTGCATTCCACCTGGTTTACACCCCTTGTGCTATCTCCTTCCCCCAATACAAAGTCTATATTAGAATCCTGCTGAGCATGGAGCCATCTTTAAATTTCTAGTCTCCCACCAGGACACAAGTGCTCTTCAGCAATTACATTATGCTAGCCGGTAAGCCATTAGACCTCAGGAATTTGTTTTAAAAGTGTTCAGATTTGTAAAGTAATACTTACTTTTTTCTCTTGCCTTGGTTGGCTCAGGCTCTGCCCCGCTCCGTTCACTCTCACTAACACTCGGGCTCTCTCCGCTCCCCTGCCCTGCCCCCTATTCCCTCCTGCCCCCTCTGCCTCTACATTTATAGTAATCATAGCCACACCCACAGCTCACCCTCACATCACCTCCACCAATCACAGCTCCTCAAGTCATATCGCATTAAACCACACCAACTTGCTCCACACAAAATACTCCCAATCACTCTCATTCCCACTAGGCATTTTTTGCATCACCCACACTACTTCCCAATCCACATATAGTGCAACCCTATAATTCCTATTCAGACCCCCCCCCACCTGGAAACAACATAAACTTTATAACTATGACTATCATACAACTAAATCTAGTCTGTCTTCTCATAATTCTTTACAACACCACAAGTTATCACTCTAGCAATATCCCTAAACTTAGTAGCACAACACTGCATTATGCACTCTCATACACAGACACCACACATTATAATAATATCTGCCCACACTTATTCAAGAACTACATAACGGACCAATTCAGAACTAAACACATATGCTCTCATTCCTATTCCAAAAAAACACAATACTTTCTCACACTCCTCACCAAACTCCAACATCTGTATAACCATTTTAACTCCAGGCTCACCATAAGTGGGAATATCCACCCCAACCCAGGCCCAAATCCATCCTGTCCAACACAAACTGCTCCAACACAAATGTCAGAACATAACACCCCACTTTCTTCATCCCTGGGCAAATCAACAACAGCAGCAAAACCAACCATCTTTTAATGCTAAATATTAATATTAGAAGTATCAAAAATAAAATACCTGAACTCCAGGCCACAATAGCACACTACTCCCCAGACATAGTTACTTTAACAGAAACCTGGCTAAATAAAAACATAGCTAACTCAGAAGTTCTCCCTATCGGCTACAATATCATTAGACAAGACAGACCACTTCTTAAAGGGGGTAGAACTGCCTTACTCTTCAAGTCCAACTTAACTGTCCATCAATTACCAAACTTCTACCCCTCCCCCAATAATTGGGACATACTTATCTCACAACTTCAACTTCACCCTAAAAAGGTCATCACCACAATTGTGATCTATATTCTACCTGGTAATACACCTGCTAGCCTTGAAGACTTCTTATCATGGTGTTCTTCCACATACTCACAAGAAACCCTTATTCTGGGGGACTTCAACCTAGATTGGTTCACCTGTATATCAGAACCACCAAGTAATCTAATAAATCTCCATGGCTACCAGTAGCTAGTCCAAATTCCAACTAGGTGTGATAAAAAATCTAAAAGGGAATCCATCCTTGACTGGGCCCTAACTAGCAACCCCACATTGTACCCTCACACTGGCAGTCTCCCAGACACCTTAAGTGACCACAACATAATATACTTTATACGTAGTAGAACAAGCATATGCAAAACCACTAACTATATATCCACTAGAAACACAAAAAAATTCTCTCCTGAGGTCCTCAACACTTTACTGTGTAACTGTGACTGGACCTCTTTAAAAACCCTCCCACTTGACCAGGCTGTAGCATATTTCAACAAAACATTTCTACAACACCTAGACACTGTCGCTCCATTGCAAAATCAAGGTTAGAACCTCTACAAACCCCTGGCTCAGTAAAGAAACCAAACAAATCCTCAAGTCCAGAGACACTGCCTGGCGTTACTATAAAAAAAAACAAAGAAACACAAAGTCTAACTAAGTACCAAGAACTGTGCAAAAAAATGCATTAGGCTGGACAAAAAATCCTACTACACAACATTACAAACTAAATACCAACACAACCTGCAAAAATTTTGGAAAAATGTAAACCAGCTACTAAAATCCACCCAAAAGGCTACCTCCAAACCAACCACCCCTGACACTAAAGTTCCCATCGAAACACAATTCAACTCCCACTTTGTGAACTCAATTCTATCCTTAGTATCACAGGATAGTTCCTTCCTCACTATCCCCCCAACACAAATAACACTAATACAAGCTTTACCCTCAAAACAGTTTCCACCACTTCAATCAAAAGCATGCTCTCCAAACTAAAAAACCTCATCAACAGCAGCCGACCTACTCCCCAGCTATTTCTTGAAACTCACGGCAGATGCTATTGCTATCCCAGTCTCCACTCTCATAAACAGATCAATTGTTGAAAACTATGTGCCCAAACTCTGGAAAATAGCCTATGTTACACCCATACATAAAGGCAGGACCTCCACTGAACTTAATAACTACAGACCCATTGCTTTACTCTCCCCCCTGGCCAAAATCCTAGAAAAATGCATCCATACCCAGATGCTAAACTATCTCCTAGACTGCAACATCCCGTCACCTACTCAGCATGGTTTCAGACCTGCCCATAGTATCACTACAGCTCTCCTCTGCTTCACAGACACAGTAAACCATCTCAAAAATGAAGGCCTGCAAGTGTCAACTCTTTTTTTGGATATGTCCAAAAGCATTTGACACAGTCTCACACCAAATCATGCTAAACAAACTAAACCAATATCATCTATCTAATTCCACTCTTACCTGGTTCCAAAGCTACTTAACTGACAGGTACCAAGCTGTGAAATGGGAAAATTCTCTCTCTCCTCAGCTGCCCATAACTGTAGGAGTCCCACAGAGTTCTATCTTAGGACCACTACTATTCACAGTCTTCACAAATGACCTCCACACCTCCACACAGCATGCATCTATAATTCAGTATGCAGATGACACGACCTTAATCTGTGCTGCACAAAACATTCCCACCCTCCTGCAAACAACTCAATTAGCATTCTCTGACGTTGAAACCTACCTTACCAAAGACCAACTTATCCTCAATCCAAAGAAAACTCAGCTTATGATTATAACCAGTTCTAACAAAAACACTAACAGTCAATTCACTATCTACTCCACAAATGCTACTCCAATTGCTCCAGTGGCACAGGCTAAGCTATTGGGAATAAACATAGACTCCCACCTAAAATTTGATAGTCATCTGAACTTAACTATTAAAAAAGTACATGCCAAACTGGGGTCACTCTACCGTATCAAACCATTTCTTACCAACAACACAAGATCAGCCATTGCTCGCTCCCAACGTCTATCCACCCTACTCTATGCATCTCCCATTCTGACTAATCTCAACAAAACTGAACTAAGCAAAATGGAAGCTTGCTATAACAGAATTGCCCACTTTGCTGCAAATTGCTCATATAGAACTCATCACTGTACTGCTTTGAGACAGCTCCACTGGCTTGAACTGCCCAACCTCCTAACCTACAATCAGCTCTGCCTCTGTCATTCTATCTATTACCTCCCCAATAAGTGTCCTGCCCTCAAAAACCTAGTACAACATCACTCAGTCAAAAGGCCTCTTAGATCATCAAGCAAACTACTACTAGAAGTCACCAACAGCTACAATAGCTTTGGAGATGCACTATACAGTAGTTCGGTGGCTAAAAAATGGAACTCTGTCCCTACTAGCATTCAAAACACATCATCCAAAGCCTCCTTTAAAGACCTCATCAGGCAACATCTCAAGCAAAGTTGGCAGTGCCATGATTGCTCCCCAGGCTAGTGAAAGCGGATAACATATACATACTAAATCTAGAGCAATTGATAATAGTTTTTCAATCTTACTCACAAACACTGGCTAATCTACAATGTATGTACTGTACCTGTGTACTATGTATGTATTCTACCTATGTTCCAAAGTTCAGCCGTACACCACAAATCTATTACTTACCTTTATTTTTAAAATTAATATTTTTTGATTGTTCTCTCCACTGTAACTGTTTGTGCCGCATACCACTTTAAAAAACATGTCTCTTGTAATTTGTGTGTATACTGATCATGTCTAAATAACTAAATGTGTCTGTAATTTTTCTTTGTGGAGCTTTTCTCTCCGGGCCTCTGCTGAAAAAGGGCTTTTTCGGCTCAGTCAGACACCCCCGGTTAACAAATGTAAAATAAATAAAATAAATAGTGCTTCTCCTTTAGATCAGTGGCTAGTAAGCTAATTGTTTATTGGGAAATGACACTGATAGGCTGTTGCTGTTTTTAAAAATCCCTGTGGAGTTTATTGAGTTGTCTGATGAAGTAGCTCTGGCTACGAAAGCGCTCACCATTTTTGTACTGTGGATTAAACTTTGGAGCTTTATTTGATACTATCTGCTGTAGTCTGGTGTTTCTTATATTTTTCTACAAATACTAGTTGTTTGGGAACCCAGTCTGCTCATACCACTTTGTACTTTTATTTCTTGTAGTTTACTTCTTTTTGATGTGGAGACATGGCAGAAGGTACTTTTGAGGTACCTGTTATGGAGCATCTATCGGAGCTAAATAGCTGTGACAAACATGGACTGAGGAATCTATCTTCCTTATTTAAGGACAAGGACAATCCACTATTAACCTTTCATCCTGTATCAACACCCCCTATGAATGAGACTAACTGTGAGTATGATTTGAACTCACTGAGAAGAGACTTAAATAAACTTGAGAATGATACATGAAAATTGGTAAGACTACGTATGCAGAGATTTCACTTTGAAGCATGCTTAAATCTTCGTATTGTGCCTCGGGGGTTAAGAGTTTTAAATATGCCAACTTATGGAAATATATATAGAGACTTACTTGTACAGTGGCAACAGATAAACTTGGAAACAAGCTACAACTACATGAAACTCCTGATCCGATTTTTTAAACCAGAGGAAGATCAGTTGGCAAATAACATAGACAAACAGCAAATGGAATTATATGAAAAGTACCCCTCTGCATTAGTAGACATTAAGGTAGAATACATGATTAAAACTATTAATGCATATGAACAACAATTGTTGAGCTACAAAAAGAAGAAGATCCAAAGGGATAACAATGATTTTTCAGCTGGACGGATGTTTGCCTGGCCAAGAGAACAAAACAACAATAATTTGAGTTCCTTTGCACATAGGAACTCAGTAAGAACTGATAATACTATATCGGACATAGCTACATCCAGCTCCACCTTAAATATGACTACAGAGCATGTAACCGGGAACAAAGAAGCTCCCCCTTGTGTTCAGATTAGCCAGCCTAGGACAGTAGGTGCTGATATCATAGCCTCACCATCAGGTGGAAGTGGAACACGTAGGAAAGAGATCCCACATACTTCGAATTGCAATGAAAAAATGAATGAGCAGCCCAGAGAGGACAACGAATGCTTGATGATACCATACCCCATTCGCACACCAAATTTTCAGCAACAGAGTCAGGGCAGAGGCCGCTTGAAGCTGAAAACATCAACAGAAGAGGAGATTGCCCTCACAATCAGAAGGATGTGGCAAACGAAAAACGGACAATAATTTGGAATATCTCTAGTCGTAGTTTGAGCAAAGATGAACAATCTGTTCTTAGTAAGGGCACAAGTTTTATACCAGCTAGCCGTATGACAATTACAGAGAACCTCATTGAACTGAAGACATTTACTAGAAACTTAATGCTGAAGCTGCATTTTCAGGATGGAAATGTAAGTAATAAAAGCATTAATCTGTTTAGAAAGGCCAGTGGTTATGTACCTATAACTGCAAGAGTCATTGAAGCATTTCGGAAGGCTTGTATTAATGATATTTATTCATTGTATGACAGTAGCAGCCATACTAAATGTTTTGTGAACTTGAACTGTGATGAAAGGTCAGCACTTGAAACACTTTGTAAGGATCATACAATTTATTTTAGACCAGCTGATAAAGGGGGACCACTTGTTATCATGGATTACATGTGCTACAGGGATGTTATGTTTACTATGTTAAACAATGAAGTATATGAGAGAATAGAGCAAATACAGGTTGATAATTGTGTTGGTAGAATACGCAATGATTTATTTGAATGTATGCAATGCAGCCAAATCACCATGGAGTTGTATAATTATTTCCTGGTAGATGATCCCACTACTCCTATAATACAGGGACTGCCCAAGATACATAAGCATCCACGTAATCTACCGATGAGACCTATTGTGGCTGGGCAAGGATGGTGTACTGAACCACTATCAATTTATGTAGGACACTTTTTGAAACCTGTACTAGCCAGGGATAAATGTATTCTTAGAGATACGAAACATTTTTTAATAGATCTACATGATCATGTCAGTAATTTTCCGCCCACTATGAATTGTTTAATGATCACCTTGGATGTACAGTCCCTGTTTACTGTAATTCCCAATGGAGTAGGACTTGAGTTTTTTATAGGTTCATAGGTTCATAGGTTCATACTAGGCTATCTGCCCTGGGGCAATTATAAGCCTAGCCTGATTCTGTATGGCTTACGCCACCCCTTAATTTGAGTATACTGTGCCCCTGTCTAATAGTGACACGGGAGTAATCCCTGGGACAAACCTACGATCCCCCATCCACTTATCGAGATTCTTCTTGAAGAGATTCAGTGAGGTGCTCTGCCTCACATGAACTGGAATTCTATTCCAGAGCGAAGGGAGCCTCTGGGTTATGAACCTGTCCCTCCAGCAAGTTCTATTTATTTCTGTGCTGAGGTTCAAGTCCCTCGAGTGTGTGGCTCTAAGGGATTTAGATTTACTGAGGTGGAGCATGTCCATTAATTCTGGATTTGACATAGCTTTGTATGTCAGGCATTGATCGCCTCGAAGTAGGCAGTATGCAACTGAGTAGAGCTGGAGTTTTTAACCGAGCAGCATATGGCATCTGTTTGAGACCCTTGATCCTCTTGGTGAGATACTTTTGGGGTCTTTCTAATTGCTGCAGGTGTCGGGTAAGGTACATCCCAAAAGGGGCATTGTATTCTATGATGGGCCTGATGAGGGATGAATAAAGGCACGATTACCTCTCTTGATCTAGATGTGAAACCCTTCGTGATGAGATGGGCTATGTAGAAGGTCTTTCTAACCACTTTGGCAATGTGGTTTTCAAAGGAGAGATTGCTATCAACTTGGGTCCCCAGGTCCCTAATAACTTTCTCTGTACTTAATGGGTTTCCGCCTGTGTGGTAATTTGTGGGCACATTGTTTTTGCCAAAGGCTATGACTATACATTTTTTGGCATTTAGCTTTAAACCATGGTGCTGGCACCAGTTATCTGTCTCTGTGAGACCTTTTTGAAGGATGTTTGTGTCAGCTGGAGAGTTGATTATGGTACCCAGTTTGCAGTCATCTGCGAACTTTGTGAGCCATAGTCCCCCAACGTTTGCCTGTACCTCGGAAAAGTATATACCGAACAAGAGTGGTCCCAGGACAGAACCCTGTGGGATGCCACTTGTGACCGGTTTCGAGTCTGACATGGCTCCAGCAACTCTCACTCTGTGGGTTCTGTCTTTGAGCCAGTTTGCAACCCATCTTGTGACATAGGGGTTTATATTTAAGCTGGATAGCGTATCTATGATGCCTGAGTGGGGTATTGTGTCAAATGCCTTTGAAAGGTCCAGATAGGCTGTGTGGACTACCTTCCCTTCATCTATGGCTTTGGTGACTGTTTCAAAGAAGTCAACCAGGTTCAAAAGGCAGGATCTGCCCTTGACAAAGCCGAACTGGGTAGGATCTAGTGTCTGTAGGTCCCCAATGTCTTTGTTTATGAGCTCCATGATGATCCTCTCCATAGCCTTGCAGACTAAGCTAGTCAGGCTTATGGGGCGATAGTTTCCAGGGTCTGTAGAGGCTCCACCTTTGTGGAGTGGGACCACTGTTGCTGTACGCCATTCTGTGGGCACATATCCTGTAGTGAGGCTGAGATTGTATAGCTGTTTTATTTGAGGGATTAGTTCCTCTTGTAGTTCATGTAGGACGCAACCTGGGATGCCATCTGGTCCCATGGAAGCAGTGTTTTTGCTTTGGAGAGGGCAGCCTTCACCTGAGCATCTGAGATGTTTGGGAGGCAGCCCTCTGCCGGGATAGATACTTGCTCTTTTGGGGGGGAGAGGGTGGAGATGCTTGCACTGAACCTGTCTGCCAGGATATTGGCGATGTCTGTGGGTTCAGTGTATTTTTTGTCGTTTAGAATCAACTCAGAATAAGTCTGGGAGTTGCATCCCAGGTTTCTAACATAACAGAAAAAAGCCTTATGATTGTCTTTGGTGCCCTGTGCAATTTTTCTCTCGAAGCTGGCCTTGGAGGATTTTATGAGGGATCGTAATTTTTTGCTAGTACTGATCAGAGATGCCTTCCCTATTAGGGATTTTGCTCTATCATGTAGTAGCTTCCTCCTTCTGTTGAACAGTTTATTTATGGCAGGGGTCCACCAGACTGGACACCTGCCTTTGGATGACTGGGTCTTGGTTTTGTTTGGGATAGCATGATCCATGCATTCCTGGAGATGTCCGTAGAATGCATTTATATAGGATTCTGCAGTTTGGGCTGTAGTTTCCACTGGCCCTGGGGCCTTGAAGGATTCCACTTCGGTTTTGAGAAGTGAGAAGTTCGCTTTTGAGAAGTTTTTCACTGTGGTTTTCTGGGCTGGGGTGGGGTCGGGATGTGGACATCCAGTGAAATTAATTTATGGTCTGATCTTACCAATGAGGGATATACTTCTGGTGTGGAGCATAGAGTCCCCATGTTGGTAATGATCAGGTCTAGTATGTTGTCCCCTCTTGTGGGAGTGGTGACTAGTTGTTCCATAGCATTTGAGTTTATAATTTCCAGGAATCTTTGGGCTAAGGTGCTGGGGCTTGAGTAGTGCTTCCAGTCAATGTTTGGGTAGTTGAAGTCACCCAAAATACTGGTGTTCGGAGAGATCTTCATGTTCTCCAATGTTTTCAGGAAAGCCAAATGGGATTCCTGACTTTGAGAGGGTGGTCTGTAGGATGCTATAAACTGAAAAGCAGTCTTGCCCACTGTTAGTTGCACATGGATGGTCTCCGATACTTTGTGAAATGCCACTAACCTGGAGGTGTGGATATCCTTGGAAATATGGAAACTCCCCCTCCTTTTGTGGTTCGGTCCGGGTTTTGGGGCCGAAAAGCATGATATAAGTTATAGCCTGGTAGTGCTGGGGTGCTCTCTGGAGCCTTGAACCAGGTTTCTGTCACTGCACAGATATCGATGTTCTCCATACTGAGGAGAGCGTCGAGTGCGTGCATCTTGAGGTTAAGACTTCTGGTGTTTAGCAGCATTACCCTTAGTTTCTTGTTCCTTGTGCTGTCTATGGGGGTGGTTTTGACTTTTGAGCCTTGCCTAAAAAAGGCACTATGGGGGTGGCAAGAGCCTTTGCCAATATCCGAAAGCCCAGTGGTGACAGGTGCAAGCCGTCCCTAAGCAATGTGGCTTGTCGAGCATGTCATCCCAGGCTGACAGACACTGGATCCCCTTTGAATGACACCAAAATTTTAGCCAATTGTTAAAATTGATCATTTTGTCTTTGTACTGTGGCATCATTCTAGGTGAGGGTAAGATGCTGCTCAAGGTCAGGGTCATACCAGCCTGGGCTACATGATCAGAGAGCTCCTCTATGTCTCTTTTCATGTAGTCCAGGGAGGTACGTCTCAGGTCATTCACACCAGCATGTACAATGACTGAGTCATATTTGTATTTGCTTTAGAGTGACCTGAGTGCTTGCGTTATGTGTCGGATCCTAGCACCCGACAGGCAGCTCATTGTGACCTTCTCTTTATTCAGCCTGGTGAGCGGGACGTCAGTGTGTCTGACAATAGAGTCACCTATAACAAGAGTATCAAGTGTGTTATTCAGCCTTAAGGGCTGTGGCTGTTTGACACACTGACTTTGTGGATTATGTGTTGTGTGTGTTTTGTTTTGAGGTAGCGTTTGCTTGGATGTCTGCTTTGGAGGTCTCTGTTGCTTAGGTAGATTTTTATTTAGAGCCTCCGAATATGTTTTTGTGTATTTATGTATTTGGTTCGCTGATGTGGTGGGACTATGTGATACTGGAATTGTGTTGTGTGAGGATACCTTCTCCTCCTGACTGGTTTCACCAGTTTTGAGATGAGAGAGCTCAGCCTCCAGTTTGGCTAGATAGTTGCATCTCTCACATATATTTGAACCTGTTTGGAGGAGGAGAGGGTTGTCCGTGTACATGAGACAGTTGTAACATTGCCTCAAAATTCCCAGATTCACCAGCTGGACTGGAGAGGAAACCATTGACTGACCTTTGGACATGCTAGAGTAATAGGGAAACTGAATTTAAGACGGACCAGTAGAGGACAGGGTAATCATAGAGAGTATAAGAGCAAGTAGTGCTTATGGTTTAATAGTGCTAACTTGTAGGATTACTTAATTGGACCAGTGAAGGGCCTTAGAATGAGAATATGGTGCTTAAATTGAGCGATAGAGCAGTTCTAAGAGAAAAAGTGAAGAGCAGACTTTGTGGAGCCAGGAATAGTTTAAACCCAATTAGGCGGCGCTGCCCGCTGTTGCGCTATGCACAAAACCACGCAAAACCACGCAAAAGAGGGTTTTAAGAGAGGAAGATGAAGGAGTTTTGAAATTGACCCAGAATGGCCAATAAAACTACAGTTTCAAGTCAGTAACCACTCCCACAGGGGCAGGCAGGCTGCTCAATGTTTTTCACTGCCACTGATCAACAGAGAGACTTTCCTTTAGCCCAAGCAAAAAATGGCCTCACAGAAACTTACAAACAGTTCAAGAACAGCAAGCCTGTAACTGAACTTTTTAAATCTCAGAAAAGTGGGAAAAAGCAAGATTTTTTTGTTTTTGTTTTTCAGAGATAGCAGAGGTTAACAAGTATCAACAAGTTATAACAGTGCAGTAAATGACCCCACACAAGACTGCTAGGCCAAAGACAGATAAAAAGCAAGTTTTGAGAAAAAAAACGATTTTAAAAATAAGTGCAAACAGGAAATTCAGTAAACAGCTCTAGGTTGTGCTCTAAATACAGTTACTAATGCAGAAATCAAATTTAACAAGCCAGAAAATGCTCAAAATAGGCGGCTATGCAGAAAAACTTAGCAAATAAACAGAGGAAAAATACTTAAAGTCTCACAAGTGGCTCCTTTCTTCTCTCAGTGTTTTGTGTTAATATCTCAAGGAAGATGGAGTGTATGATACCAGAATTATTAATCTTCTATGTTTCCTGGTTGAAATTATACTGGAGAATAAGATCTTTATGTTTGAACAGTGCATAAATAAACAGTTGGATCGTATGGCTATGGGCACTTCATGTGCCAATAGCTATGCCAACCTTGTTATGGCAAAATGGGAAAAACAGCATATTATTGAAGGAACATGGTCAGAGAAAGTGGTATTTTATCGGAGATTTGTAGATGACCTCTTCCTGTTGTGGGAAGGAGATGCTACAAATCTACAGCAGTTCTTGAGTGACATCTATAGAAGTACACACTTTTTGAAATTCACAGCCCACAGTTCGAATAAGAATGCTGAAAGTTAGTATAACTAGGAAAAATACAGGGGATTTCTGTACTGAAATCTTCCGTAAGGAATGCTATAGGAACACCTATGTCCATAGGCAAAGCATGCACCCCAATATGTGTTTACTAATGTAATAAAAGGACAAGCATTAAGGACTTCAAGACTAACAGCAGAGGATGACAAGTCTGCGAAAGAATTACATCAGCTAGAAGACAGATTTATAGAGAGAGGGTATGGGAGGAGAGAGGTTCTTTCCATTACCTCCAGTATGGGTTCTCAAAGGAGAAAGGAGGGGAAACCATACTTTTCCAATCAAGGTCAAGTTTATGAGGAAAAGAGCAGGAAGGATAACCTGCTAAGAATTCCCATTATGTATGCTAGTAATATTAGATTACTGCAGAATATCTGCCATAGGAACTGGAATATACTATGTTCTGATGACCGAGTTAAGACTCTGGTAGGGACCACCCCTCAATATGCCTATAAGAACAAGAAATCCCTTAACAGACTCTTATGTGGCCCCAGGTATAAGCCAGCAATAGATGTTCAACCTACCATTCCCGTATATGGAACGAAACCCTGTAATTCCTGTAACTGTTGTCAATATATTGACAAAAGAGTGCATTTTAGACATCCAGACACTGGAAAGACTACCTATTTCAGACTTACAACTGATTGTAATACCACTAACATTATGTACCTAGCTTTCTGTACTACATGTTATTCATTCTATGTGGGCGTGACCACAAGAAGATTTCGTGATAGGATTAGGGAGCACATATATGACATAAACAGAGGGGTAGGAACTAATGCCCTGGCTAGGCATGTTTTAGTATCAGGGACAACACACAACTTTCAATTCATGGTAATTGAGAAAGTTCAGCTAGGATGCAGAGATGGTGCAATTAGGAATTTGGTATAGACTAAAGAGCATGAATGGATTATTAGGATGCGTGCCAACATGGGCAAAGGCCTGAATGATAAAGCTTGTATTAAACCGGTTTTGGTTAATAAGCCACTATGCAGATAAAATCTCTATATATGCACTTTTATGTATTTTTATTCATTTTAATGTTTTATTAGTTGATATGTCTCTATCTCGTGCTTCCTTTAAATCAGTGGCTGTTAAGCTAATTGTTTATTGGGAAATGACACTGATAGGCTGTTGCTGTTTTTAAAAATCCCTGTGGAGTTTATTGAGTTGTCTGACGAAGTAACTCTGGCTATGAAAGCACTCACTATTTTTGTACTGTGGATTAAACTTTGGAGCTTTATTTGATACTATCTGCTGTGGTCTGGTGTTTCCTATATTTTTCTGCAAATACTAGTTGTTTGGGAACCCAGTCTGCTCATACCACTTTGTACTTTTTATTTGTTACTAATATTACATTGTTTCCTAGATCTAATTAGGACTGGCATTGACCATATGACACACTTTTGTACACAAAATGCCACAGTGCTTACCAGTGGCGGCTGGTGACTTCAAATCACAGGGGGGCTGCAGGAGACGCTGAATGGGTGGGGTCAAAGGGAAGGGGTGTGGTCAACCATAAAGGGGAGGAGCTATGCACAAAACCACAAAAAACTAACTTTAATTAAATACGCTGCCCTGGGTGGCAAACCATCATTATGAAAGTCCAATCAAGACAAAAATAAGTGTAGAAGAATAAAAATATTTCAATGCATTGGCTGCATGACAGCTTACTTAATATCTAGATGGAAACAAAAGGTTGTGAGGCATGAAAAAATAAATTACTTTTTAAATACATTACTGGAATGCCAGTCAAAATCAAGTATAAGAAAAAAGTACAGTTTTGTACCTACCATAAATGTAGATGTTCGAGGATCTCCATTGCTGCAGTCCTGACAAATGGGTACTCCGCTGCCCACCATCGGCCCGAATACCAAAGGGCTAGAACCGGCGTCGGTCACGGGCGCCTGAGACTGACGTAAGTACTTGTCAGTACAAATGCGCATGACCGACGCCATAACCTCAGTCTTTCTTGCCTCAGGCGTCAGAATGCAAAAAAGAAAACACCACCCAAAAACCCCAATCTAAAAAGAAAAAGGGAGAAGGAGGGAGGGAAAATAGGACTGCAGCAATGGAGATCCTCGAACATCTACATTTATGGTAGGTACAAAACTGTACTATGTTCTGCCTCCCATTGCTGCAGTCCTGACAAATGGATAGAATCCCAGAGCAATGGAAAAAGGGAGGCTGGCCAACTAAATAGCAGGAGGAGCTGCAGACATGCCCTGTAAGACTGCAGTGGCAAACCCAGCCCTAGACCTAGAATAAAGAGGCAAATGATAATGCTTTGTAAAGGTATGTACAGAACTCCAAGTAGCTGCCTCTAGAATGTCTTTAGTAGCTACCCCTCTCAAAAAAGCAGTAGAGGTGGCCGTAGCCCTAGTAGAATGAGGCCTGATCCTAACTGGAACCTCCTTACCATGATGAGAGTAACAAAAAGCAATACAATGGCCGATCCCCTTGGAAATAGTTTGTTTCGAGACAGCTTTCCCACTTGAAGTCACAGCAAACGAAACAAATAACTGTTGAGATCTCCTGAACTCATTGGTTCTGAACAAATAATACCATAACTGCCTATGCACATCCAAAGAATGCAAAACTCTTTCCCCTTCATTTTGGGGGTTAGCATAAAAAGTAGGCAAATGTATAGATTGGTTCAATGCCACATTAGAAACCACCTTAGGCAGAAAAGTAGGATTAGTACGCAAGGAAACTCTGTCCTGGTGAAAAATCAGAAAAGGTTCCACTGCCATGAGAGCCTGTAATTCAGATACCCTTCTAGCAGAAGTAACAGCCAATAAAAAAGCAGTCTTCCAGGACAACAACTTCAATTCAGCCGTAGCTGCAGGTTCAAAAGGAGGCAGAGTCAGCTTTTCCAAAACAAAATTAAGATCCCAGGCAGGAGTAGGAGCCCTTCGTGGGGGTCTTATATTCTTTGCCCCTCTAAGAAACTGTTTAAGCAAAGGATGTGAAAATAAAGGAGGATCACCATCATAGTGAGCAGAAATAGCTGCAGCATGCACTTTTATAGAAGAGAAGGACAAACCCTTGTCCAGTAACATAGTCAAATATTGCAAAGTACAACTCAAATTAGGCAACGTGACATCAAGGCCTTTAGCTGAACTCCAAAGAAAAAATCTCTTCCATTTATCAGCATAAACTTTTCGAGTACTAGGATGCCTGGCTTCCAAAAGGACATCCAAAACTTGTTGAGGGAGCTGAAGGCCCTCATCCTCTAAAACTGAATGCACCAGGCTGTCAGGTGTAGGGATTGCACCCTGACATTGAGAAAATGATTGTTTTCTTGAGACAATAAGTGAGGAATCCGTGGTAATGGCCAAGGTGTCCCGTGAATTAGGCTCCTCAGCAGAGGGTACCAATGTTGACGAGGCCAATCCGGCGCTATAAGGATCATGCAAGGTTTGTCCCTCCTGACTTTCAACAGGACCTTTGGAAGAAGAGGCAGAGGAGGAAAGGCATACACGTGAAGGTTGCTCCAACTGAAGGATAGTGCATCTATTTTCCAGGCTTTGGATGAAACAGCCTTGTGCAAAACAGAGGTAGTTGGGAATTCAGAGGAGAAGTGAACAGATCTATGTCTGGAGTTCCCCAAGCCATGGTCAACTGACGAAATACCTGAGGGTCCAACTTCCATTCGTGAGGATCCACCATCTGTCTGCTCAGAACATCTGCTAACGAATTTTGTGCTCCTGGCAGAAACTGTGCTCGAAGAGTGATGTGCAGATCCAAAGCAGTTTCCCATAACAGCATTGCTTGTCTGCAAAGAGGGTAATAATGAGTTCCCCCCTGCTTGTTGATGTACCACATGACAGTTGTGTTGTCTGTTTGAATCAACACTAGTTCCGGTCGAAGTAGATCCTGGAATGCTTTCAATGCAAATTGAACTGCCAGCATCTCCTTCATGTTGATATGCAAGTGAAGCAGCTCCGGGGGCCAAAGGTCTTGAATCCATTTTCCTTTGAAATGAGCTCCCCAGGCTGACTCCGAGGCGTCTGTCGTTAATATCTGACTTGCCTCCAGTTGGGTCACAGAGAGTCCCTTGTTTAGGTGACATTCCTGAGCCCACCACACAAATTCTTTCTGAATGCAAGGTAGAATCCGAATGACAGTATCCAAATCGTGGCTGTGTTGAGTCCAAACGCTTTTGAGATACCATTGTAGCTTCCTCATATGCAGTTTGGCATTGGGAAGTACTAGAATGCAAGATGCCATGAACCCCAAGGCTTGAAGGACTGTCCTTGCAGTCAGCCTGGACATTACGGATAGCTGTTGGAAGTATAGGTGAAGATTTCTTTGTTTGTCCGGGGTAAGAGATGCCATCTGAGTAGCTGTATTCAGTCTCACACCCAGAAAACACATCTCCTGTGAGGGTACTAGACTGGACTTTATTTTGTTCACAGAATACCCTAGGCATCTGAAAACTGTCATCACATACTGCAGATGTCGAAGAAGTTCATGCTTGCCCTGAGCCAGTATCAAACAATCGTCCAGATAAGGATAAATTTGAATTCCCCTCAGCCGGAGAAAAGCTATTACTGGAGCCAGGACTTTTGTGAATACCCTATGCGCAGTAGATAAGCCAAAGGGCAATGCAGAGAACTGATAATGCAAATTCCCAGTCCGAAACCTCAGGAATTTCCTGCAACTGGGCCTGATAGGAATGTGAAGATAGGCCTCCTTGAGATCCAAAGTCACCATCCAGTGATCTCTGCCTAGCATAGGCAACAGCTGCTGCAGTGTCAACATCTTGAATTTCGGAATTTCCAGAAAGGTGTTTAGAATGGATAAATCCAGAATGGGCCTCCAAGTATTTCCCTTCTTTGGCACTAAGAAAAGACGGAATAAAACCCGTGCCTCTGTCCACAGAAGGAACTGCCTGTATTGCTCCCAACCGGAGCAGAGAAAAAATCTGTGCCTGCGCTTCCAGTCTTTGCTGATGAGGCACATCTGCATACCTTTGAAAGGAGGGAATGTGTGAAAATAAAACTTGTAGCCTCAAGTTATAATGTCCAATACCCATTTGTCTTGGGTAACCAAATGCCAATTCCTTTTGAAAAGTCCCAGTTTTCCTCCTAGAGGAGCTGCCAGCAAAGCAGAGTCCGGCAGCTGAAGACACAGGTCATTGGGACTGCTTCCGAAAGGACTGACCCCTGCCCACCCCAGCAGAAGGGGTAAAAGAATTCAAAGGCCTAGAAGTAACAGGGCCCTGAGAGGAAGCCCTACCTCTACCACGTCTCGACCTGCCCCTAGAATGAAAATCCGAAGAGGGAAAGACCATCCCCTAGCAGGCCAATTCCTACTGAACTTAGGGGCTGAACCTGTAAGAAGTCCTTACCGTCTGCATAGACTTAGCTTTATCCTCCATTTTTTCAAAACTGATTCCACTGGAGGGCCAAAAGAACATCAGATTGCAAAGGAGCATCCATAATGCGAGCCTTAACATGCTCTGACAAGGACTGATCTCTAAGCCAGGCATGTCTGCGAACAACAGAACTAGTAGCAGCCACCCTGGAAGAAGCTTGTAAAGCATCAAAACCACACTGCAAAGAATGCTTACCAACCTGGTCTGAAGCATGCACTAAATCCTGAAGCTCCTTACAGTCAACACCTTCAGACAAAGCATCCACTTTACATTTCAATTGACTTAGCAAATAATTCTGATACCTGAGCATATGAAATTGACAATTTAAAGCTCTCATAGCCAAAGTAGAAGAGGTATACAGTTTTTACCCCACCTATCCAGGGCCCTAGCATCCTTGTCCAGAGGAACCGGATTCTTAACCACAGAAGCCTTAACACCTTTGGGGCCTTGAGAAATAGTTTCTGGATCAGCCCTAGGACTCTTATACAAGTACTTGTGAGCTTCCGAACCCTGTAGTATCTATCTGGTTTAACTGGGGCAGGGGCAGAGAATCTGGGTTAAGGGCAGCCTCAGAAAATACATCCTGAACAACATCCAGTACAGGGGAATAGCCAAAGGCCTGTGCTGAGGTAAAACAAGAATTCTCTCAGCCTTTTACGAGAATCAGAATAATCCTGGCCATCCCACTGGAAATGTTCCCTCATGGAATGCAAAGTTTCAGAGAAAGAAAAATCTTCTGGAGGACGCAGAGGGAGTAGCGTCCTCAGCCTCTGAATCAGAATAGGAGGGAAATCCTGAAGCTCTTCCACAGAGGAATCTGACTCATTGGAAGACTGAACCAGACCCTCCAACTCTGTGTCTATCCTGGGCCTCTTCACAGGGGGCATGGAACCCCTAATTAAAGTAATCAAATCTTCAGCCATTTTAACATGTGCTTCCTAGGAGCTGGACCCTGGGGATTAGCACCCGAGGCAGACTTAGATTTAGAATGGCCTTTGCCTTGAGAAGGAGGAGGTCTAACTACCCTATGAGGGAGGAAGCCACTGACAACAAAGAAGCACCCTCAGCCTGGCCTAACACAGGAGAAGCCACTTCCTGCAGTAACAAAGGCTCCCTAGACACACTGGTAAACTGTCAGAAGGAGCCACAAGCAGTCAGTGGTTCCACAGAACCGGCGTCCGAGCGGACGCCTCATCCTGTTTGGACCGCAAAGACTTATCTCTGCGCTTAGAAGAACCAGTCGTCGGAGAATCCGGCGGCATGTTATAATTACAACGTTTACCAAACACCAGCCTAGCACAGTCCAACCAACGTTTAAAGTACGCTTGTTAAAAGTAGCACAAAGCGACACCCAACAACGTCGTGCTCAGGCCCTAAACAAGGAATGCAGAGTGAATGGTAATCCCTATGAGGAATCTGTTTCCCACAAGAAATACAGTTATTAACTTTTTCTGACATCCGGCAATACTGAGGCAAGAAAAGACAAAAAATGTTCCCAACAGGGTACTTAGCCAACTTGGTATCCGGTCTGAAACTCGAAAACCGACAATTCCAGAATGCCGAACGGCACTTGCAAAAACTGCTTCTGCTGAGGACCATGCGGCAAGAAAGACTGAGGTTATGGCGTCGGTCATGCGCATTTGTACTGACAAGTACTTACGTCAGTCTCAGGCGCCCGTGACCGACGCCGGTTCTAGCCCTTTGGTATTCGGGCCGATGGTGGGCAGCGGAGTACCCATTTGTCAGGACTGCAGCAATGGGAGACGACGAACATCCAGAAGCACTCAACTCAAACCACTTCTCCTTGCACTGCAGTTCTAATTATAATATATTCAGCTTTAAAGTACCAAGCAACATGCTGAAAGTAGAAATCTATGTGATGCCCCCACTTGTAAAAATGTTTCTTATCCAAAAAAGACCTGCTGCCTGACAACTTGTTTCATGGGGAAAACATGATAAAAGTAAAAAATGAAAAGCAAACAAGAAACAAGCTCAAGATACATTGCTTAAAGGATTACTGTACAGGTTATGGACCACACGTGATTGGCATTCTGTTTAGTTTACGGGTAAAGTCTGTAGAGATGACTGGAAGTCTCCAACAAGTGTAATGAGCTTTTAAAATAATGGAATCCTGTCCTTTAATACCCAAGGCTTATACATTATCTAGTCAAGTATTCTCTGCATGGCAACAACAGAAAGGCTTTCAATGTTGGCAATTCTTTAACAGTATGCTTATTAAAGCTTACTTGCATCTTACGATGTCAGACAAGCTTACCTTATGGTCATTAAAGCATTGCTACTTAAACACAGAGCAACAGGCACTTTGAGTAATAAGCATAAATCTGAGTAATAAGCATAAATCAACAGTACAAAAATATGACAGAAACCAGACCATTCTGCAAAATCAAGGACAGATGAAAAGCCACTGTAGTACTTATGCAGTGTGTCCTCCCCATCCAAGGTAGATACAACTACTCCTTGCCTTGCTTGGACACATCCAGAGTCACTACATGGGGGAGTGGGGTGCAACAAGCATGTCACAATTTGAAATCTCTCTGGCTAACTGTGATGGCCCTGACACATTTGTCATACCTCTCAACCTCAAGAGCAAGAAATCTGGACTAAGCCATACACAGAAGTGGGACAAAGGCACAACAATAAGGACAAATTTTAAATATTGCTCTAATAAACTTAGAAAGATAATAGAATAGGTCTTGCATTAGTATGAATTTTCTGAAGGGTATAAAATCTGAAAACTCAAATGTCTGTCATTTTCTAACTTCAGTCTTTAGTGATTTGTCACTAATTTGCCAAAAAACACAATTTTATGAAAAATGGACCAAAATGTGATGCAAAAATATAAAATAGACACACAATACAGCTGCTACCTGTCAAAGAAGGGCCACTTTAATATTAGTACTGCTACCTTGAGCAGCTGACAAAATAAAAGAATCTACATGCATTTCAAGTAATCTATAACTTTGATTATTACAGTTATTTATTAATTGTAAACCCTCCATGTTTTATTCCAAAATTGCTATTTTGTGGAGGGATTATTAGGGGGAAGAGCAACATTTTGAGCCAAAAATTGGGGACAGTTGAGAGGTTGGCTATGCCTAATTCTATAAAGCAATTTATTTGCATGTACCTCTCAACCTGTTAATGCAGTAAATCTGAACAAGGCCAAATATATTGGGGGCACATATAAACAGTACTAAAAATTGCTCTTGTATAAATTGAGACAGTTGATAGAACGTCTCTTACTTTAACATGCATTTTTATGAAGGTTATGAAGTCTGAAACTTATTATTTAGTGACTTCTGGCAAATCATTTAGGAATTAAAACTACAAATTTTATGAACAACAAACCAAAAATAAGAAGCAGAAATCTATTCATTCTTTGAAAATCTGGACAGTTGGGAGGTATAGTTCAGCTGGGCCTGTCTGAGTTTGCTGCCCCTGACAAAATAATGGTTGAATGGAGCCTCTGCAGCCATTCCAATGAACCATTACTTGGCTATTTCACTCCATTTACCATAAACACTAATGTGCATACTGCTTTACTTCAATGATGAGTTGGACTTCATTTGAAAGTTTTATTTTGTATTTTACAGCACAAACAATAAGTCATCTGTTAAACAAAGCAATGCAGTCTCACAATGAAAACTTAGCATTAAAACTTCTCTGCCCTTGAAACTCACATTCATTGAAACAGCATTGAAACCCACATTCAAAGAAAATACATTTTGCCAGTGGCAGATAAAGATTAATTTTGGGCTGTTTTGAATCATAGGCCCTTGCATATGAAACATACATGTGCTCTTTGATACACCTTCCTCATTGTACTAAAATTATATTCCTTGTACAATACAGTACACTTGTTAGAGGGTGTTTTAAATTTGTTTTGAACATTTTTCCAGTAAGCAATGAAACAAAACATATGCACCCATAATGGCAAAACTGCCCAGTTGAGAACATTTATCATAAAAAAGTCTACTCAGACTTCCACAGTCCACCATTATTAGTAAATATACACAATTCTACAGTCCACCATTATTAGTAAATATGCACAATTCCACAGTCCACCATTATTAGTAAATATGCACAATTCTACAGTCTACCATTATCAGTAAATATGCACAATTCTACAGTGCACCTTTATCAGTAAATATGCACAATTCTACAGTCCATATTCAGTGAATTCAGTTCTTGTCATAGCTGTCAACCTTAGCACAAAAACCTGGATGAAGCCAATAATGGGGAAATACAGTCCCAAAAATAGGGACAAATTTAAAATATTCGTCTTATAAACTTAGAAAAGTGCTAGAAAAAAAGGTTGTGCTACTATGTATTCTGAAGAACATGAAGTTTGAAATTCAAATGCCGGTCAATTTTACTGCGGACAGAACAAAAACAATTTTCAGCAGAGACACAGGGATTAATACTGCAGACACGTCTTTGTAAAATGTTAGGGCACCAGAGCAAATCCACACAAACACAGGGAGGAGATGCAGACTCCATACAGAAGCCACCCCAACCAAGAATCAAACCAGAAAACCTATAGTTGTGAGGCAACAATACTACCACTGCACCATCAAATCTGCAAGGAATTAAACATTCAGAAACCTGAAGTCTGAAATTCAAATGCCGGTCAATTTTACTGCGGACAGAACAAAAACAATTTTCAGCAGAGACGCAGGGATTAATACTGCAGACACGTCTTTGTAAAATGGCAGGGCACCAGAGCAAATCCACACAAACACAGGGAGGAGATGCAGACTCCACCCCAACCAAGAATCAAACCAGAAAACCTATAGCTGTGAGGCAACAATACTACCACTGCACAATCAAATCTGCAAGGAAGTAAACATTCAGAAACCTGAAATTTGAAATTCAAATGCCGGTCAATTTTACTGCGGACAGAACAAAAACAGTTTTCAGCAGAGACGCAGGGATTAATACTGCAGACACGTCTTTGTAAAATGGCAGGGCACCAGAGCAAATCCACACAAACACAAGGAGGAGATGCAGACTCCACACAGAAGCCACCCCAACCAAGAATCAAACCAGAAAACCTATAGCTGTGAGGCAACAATACTACCACTGCACCATCAAATCTGCAAGGAATTAAACATTCAGAAACCTGAAGTCTGAAATTCAAATGCCTGTAAATTTTATTTAACATTTGTTAATCAGGACAGTCTGACTTGGAACAAAAAAACAATTTTCAGCAGAGGCCCAGGAAAAAATAATGCAGACATGTCTTTGTAACATGGGAGGACACAAAAGCAAACCCACACAAACACAGGGAGAAGATACGGACCCCACAAAGAAGGAACCCCAGCCAAGAATCAAACCTGAGAACCTGCAGCTGCGAGGCAACAATGCTACTACTACACCATCAAATATCAAGCATTGCAGCATTTACAAACCACAGATATTATGAGGAACAGATCAGATCAAATATGAGGCAAAAATCTGCAATTTATTTACAAATGGTGGTGGGTAGGGAACTCAAGTCTTTAACACCTGCATACAGGGTACAGGGTTCAAGCCTGAGGTATTCCCTACCACACCACCATGAGCACCTGGGGTATTTTCACACACACACACACACACACACCTCTATCCAGTCCAGTTAAAAGCACCACACACACAACTCAACTCTATCCAGTTAACCAACACATAAAGTAAAGTACAATGCACCATACACTTACCTGTCTGTTCTCCATACCATATCCTGCCCGTGCAATACTCACAAAGACCCGCGATATCCCAGCAAAGCTCCTTCCCGACGAGATCCCAAGCTCCCTCCCGAGACTGTTCTGACTGCTGCTGTTGCAGTCCGGACGCGATATATCCTCCCAGCGTGTCTGTGCACTTTAAATTGCACAGACGTCTCCTTGTGTCCCTCTATGGGTCCTGCCGGACTGCTGTGAGCATGCGCATAGACCGACGGTAGTCGGGACTACTGCGCATGCGCGAAGTCTGTGAAATTTAAAAAAAATAATTTTTTTTTGTTTTCTTTTTTAATTTTTAGTTTGAGGGGGCTGCAGTCCGGCAGCCCGATGCCACGAGCCGCCCCTGGTGCTTACTGTTTTGTTTATACTTGTTTAGGACTGTTCTTTGCTCATCTACTTATGCTTTTCTGTAAATACTTGCTTCAACTAATCGTGCTTTCACCCCCCCAGCTGACCTTGCTGGAAGTCACCTCTTGCATACCTAACCTCAGGACATACAGAAAACATTGTGTATGTCCTTTACTGTGCCCCGTCTCCTAATCTTAAACTAGTTTCTTGCCTTATCAGTGTACTGTAACTCTAATTTCAGCTCTGCTTATTAATGCTAATTATTTAGCTTTCACTTTCTGCATATGTTTCATGTCTTATTGACACTTAAGCTGTTCTATTTTGCCTCCTTTACTTTTATACATCTTTCTTCCACAGTTAACCATAAAATTTTGTTATATTCCAGATAATCGTGGACTGCAAACCCCCCCCCCAAAAAAAAGACTGCAGCTGAATAAATACAACATGGCAGCCCTGCAAAAGCTTACAGACTTGTCTTTTTATTCATTGTAAGGGGATATTACTTGCTCATTTTGTTATCCTAATCACTTTCTGATCAAATGGTACCAAGTTTACTGTCTCTTCTCTATTTGTCCAGTACTTAGTGGTCAGCTTTTTGGCTATTTTTCAGAACTAGAATCAAAAATAGCTTCCGTTGCACATTGAAATCACTTCCTATCCCCTCTCCCACCTCAGCTTTCTCAGTTCTGAAGTAATTATCTCTCTCTCTCTCTCTCTCTTGCAAATCATCAAACACAAGAGCATATGCATCACTGCCATCTATATCCCTCCCGTTAACAACATTCCATTACTAGAAGTACTGTATTGGATCTCTCATAATATCAACAATGAAACCATTCATCATAGGTGACATTAATATCGACTACCTACTTATTCACTTTGCATCTCCCACAGTCTCCATCAATATCTTTGTTTTTACACAAATTCTCACTCCTGCTACTTGAATAGACAAATGCAGTAATAGGGAGTCCACATTAGACAGGATGCTCACCACCACCATTAACAAAATTAACACTGCTGACTGCCTACCTGACACCATCAGTGACTATCAATCAACCTTTGCTGTTAGACAACCTAATCATCCACATACATAATCTATAATAATGTGTGTATACTCTCCTCCTTAAATAATGACACCTTCATTACTTCAACAAATACAGCTGGGATATTCTAAAATACTTATGTCTAGATGATACTGTAACTCAATTTAACAACACATTCCTTAACATATTAAATGAAATAACTCCCATCAAATCAAAATTAATCCAATCCTGCCCTGCTGTATGGCTCACAAGAGAAACCAGGCAACTCATGCTAAGCAGAAATAAAGCTTGAAAAGCATGGTCTACTGACAAATAGGGTTGCCATCTTTTCAAATGGCCAAAGTGGGACATTTTCAGTACAAACATCAGATTTTACAGGCCGACACATACCCACGGTCAGTACAAAGGATAAAACTTAACTTTTTTGTCTAAATAAAAACTTATTCTTGCAGCATTTTAGTTGCTTATTCTGTTTCTTATAACATTTAGGTATTTTAGATACAGAATAACTGTTTTATGCAACTATTACATAAAATATAGGAAATAATTATGTCCTACAATCTCAGGACATTTGCCATTTTTAATATTTTTTGTCAGGACACAACTGCCCGAAGAGGGACTGTCCCTCGCAAAGTGGGACAGGTGGTAGGTAACCCTACTGACAAAACACCACAAAAATAGTGATATTTTAGATGGCTTATAAACCTTTCTAAACATAAAATGAGATCAGACAAAACTAAATACTTTTCTAAGATCTAAGACAACTACCAATAGAACCCCAAGGATTTCTGTAATACAATCAAAAGACTATTATACCAAAGACAAACGATGACATCTTCACCAACTCAATGCCCATAGCTACCCAATCTAATGCACATTTCATCCACTCTGTCTTCTCCTTACTTAAAAACAAATCACCCACCAGCCTCACTATTCCAAACAGTACTAATCACCAGCAAAATCATTTCTCCCTCCAACCAGTATCTACCTCATCTATCAAAAAATACCTTTTAAAACTAAAATCAATCACACCAGCTGCTGACAACCTGACCCCAGAATGCCCCAGAATGGTTGCAGATGCTACAGCATATCCTGTATCTATATTCATAAACTGATCAACTACAGAAAGCTATATCCTTGCCATCTATAAAAAAAATCTCCTATTAAACTTGCGTATAAAGTTGGAGCATCCACCAACCTCTTCAAGTATCAGCCTATAGCCATTCTAGCTCCACTCTTCAAAATATTAGAAGAATGCGTTCATTCCCAATTCCTTTCCCATCTTCACAATAACAATATCATCTCCGACACTCAACATGGTTTCTGACCTCACCATAGCACCACTACTGCTCTGCTGAGTTTTACTTCAGTTAAGGCCTGGATAGATGACTACCATCTACTTTTAAATGTAAAAATAAATAAATAAATAAATCAATAAAAATACTTAAATAAATAAATAAATAAATGTTGTTTTTATCCAAATTTCTGTCAGCACAGAAAGAATCCTTCAAAATCATGTCAGCAAATAATACTTCAATTGAAACAGTTTCCAACACAAAGTCTCATGGTGTCTTAATTGTTGATAACTTAAAATGTGATCAACACATCACCCAAGTCATCAAGAAAACTCACCAAAAGTTGGGCTTCCTCTACAGAAAGAAACCATCTCTCACTGACTACTCAAGATGTTACTAAAGAATTCCTGATCTTCTCCCTTCACCCAGCCTAACTAACCTTCACTCTGCCTTACAAAATAAACTAGAGGTTTTCTGCAATAAAATAACTAAGTTTACATCCAGCTTACCAAACCATTCACACCACAGCCTAGCACTGAATCACCTACACTGGATTGATCTACCTAATTACCTTATCTACTTTCAACTGGTTAGTGCCCACAAAATAATACATAAACCTGACACCTGCCCATCACTACAAAACATCCTCAAACACTATTTCCTTCCTAGCAATCTGTGCTCACAGAACAAATACCTCCTGGTTAGGACCAGGTCTCATAACAGAGCAGGCAACTCACTTTACTCATTCTGTGTTGCTAAGCACAGGAACTCCATCTCACCCACCCTAAAACATGACAACATTATCACATATTTCAAACACAACCTAAAACCACACCTAACTTCCTCATGGCTATGCTCATGCTCCCATCCTTACTAAAACAACATTTCTTTGTTTCTCTATCATTGCCAATCTCTTTATCAATCACCCTGTCTCTTTTTCTTTTATCCCCACTAGTGTTCTTCCAACTAATATATATATATCCTTAACTATCTCCTACTAATACCCCCTCCTTACCCACCTCATCATCTTACTTATCTACTGTATCTTACCCTCTCCACTATCAGAACTTTTTCTTCTATTTTTCTTGATTATTTCTGCTTATACCCTTCGTCGTCCTCCTCCTCCTCCTCTACTTTCTGCTCCTGTTCTGGTGACATCATACCTCATTGATTCCCAGATACATATTATGAACCTCCATGCATTATCATTGATCTTGTATCTCCAGCTTTACTTGCTAACATGTCTTTGACTTATGCAAAATAATATAACTTGTAAAGTATATGATCAATGTCTTTACTATTTGCCTCAGTTCTACTTGCCATGCAATGCTTAAAATGTTTAATTTTTATTTTTGTTCATTTTATATATATATATATATATATATATATATATATATATATATATATATATATATATATACATATATTATGTGGAGCTTTTCTCCCTGGACCTCTACTGAAAACTGGACTTGTGTCCAGTCAGACTTTCCTGGTAAACAAAAGACAATAAATAAATAAATAATATATCTGACACATTGAAGTACATGTCCAAATGTATACGAACAGTCATGACAAAAAACCTCATCAAACTATGGTTGTGTCCATGCTTTCCTTTAAAATGTAAAGCTACTGATCCTGTGAATACTTCATTATGAATGTCTCTCACGCGTTTAAGTATTTTTTTTCTTATTTGAGGCATAGTTTGCGCTATATGGAACTTATTACATGGGTATCTCAGACCATAAATGACTGCTTCTTGAAAACATTTTTTATTTCTAAATGACCTAAAAATAATAAAAAATAGTAAAAAAAGCAAGGCATGGCATAATGCTGACTATGAATTTTCACCAACCTGAAGAGTAACAAATCTGTAAAACTAAGTATAAACCTTCAGTTATGCACTTCAGTGAAAAACTGCTAGTACTTTTTGATTAAAATGTAATATAATTATTTTATAGAAATGTGAAATTAGGCAAGCTATTTAGATACCTGAATATAGCTACTGAGTGACTGTGTTATAAAATAAATCTTTTAAAAATGAAACATCTACTATAGACTTAATTTGAAGTCATATTTAACAAAATGGGTCAGTTCTCTTTTAAGCTTCAGGAAAAGACCCATATGTCTCTAAACTTCCAAAAAGTACATCTTGTATATTTTAATATTTAGCAGTTCCCACACTCTCCAATTAAACTTTGGCATATAGGACACCTTAAGATAAAAACTCAGAAATTTATTGATAGGTTTCCAACTACACCTGTTTCAAGAAACAAGCCCACCTGTGAAACTGAATATATATATACAACATAACCACAGCATGTGCTTTTAAAAAATATTCTTTTAAGTGGTTGTCTACACTTGTAAAAACTTCCCCGCCATGACATGAATCTGGGAACTCTGCATACAGATGTCAGTAAGGAACCATTTCCTTGAAACTGAGGAAAAGATAGGTCAATGATGACTTATGAAAAAAGTTTATGAGTAATAAAAGTACTGTGCTATTTTTAAAACAAAACATTGGAGCTCAACCTTGTAAGGCATATCACGCAAGACTGGGAATTCTGAGACAGAAAACATACAGTGCAATTGAAATGTTAAGCCCTGAGATTTTTATTTACATTCATAGCTGAAAGGAATCTGTGTTCTTGATTGGGAATTTGCAGCATATATGACCTTTACTTGTGGGATGAGCTTGTCCAAGGAAGAGCTATAGGCAAAAGTAATAATAATAGCAGAGTTTGCAGGTTAGCACAAGCAGCTGGAAATTCAGTTAGTACATTTAATAATCCAAAGACTGATTGTGACAGCCTCTGTCAGCATACCTGAGAGCTTGTACAGGCCATTTATGATAATATTTTCCTGATATATACTCAAGATTAGTTTTGTCATATGGTACCTTTTCTAAATAAAACAGAGCATCATTTTAAACAAAGGGTGATTTTCAGCCTTTCCAACATATTTTATAAGAACACATTACTTTTCTTTAGCATAGTTTTTACTTCTCTCACAAACAGTACTTTTTTCTTAGTATAGTTTTTCTCTGTCATTTTCTGTCTGTCACATCAAGCCTTCTACTAATGTGTAACATAAGATTTACAGTCTTCAGTTATGTAATTATAGATGCTTTATCCAAAACAGATATTTGTATGCTTAACATTCCAGAAATCAGATTTCACACACTGCATTCAGAATATCAAGGGCACCAGGATGGGTTTAGAGTGCCCAGTGCAGTCTTTTTGTGAAGGAAGAAACATGGGTACACAAATATTGTACATACTTATTGCAATGTGCTGTGATAGGAAGAGATGATTATTGAGTAAATATGCACCACCTAGACATACCTCTCAACCTCTTAGAGCAAGAAATCTGGACAAAGCCATAAAAATGGGTGTACAAAGGCCCAAAAATAAGGACATTTTTAAATATTGCTGTTACAAGCTTAGAAAGTAGATACAATAACAGGTTTTGCATTAGCATGCATTTTCTGAAGGACATGAAGTCTGAAACTCAAATGTCTGTCATTATTTTCTGACTTAAATCATCAATAATTTGCCAAAGATTTGCTAGAAAACTACAATTTTATGAAAAATGTTCCAAAATATGAGGCAAAAATCTGGACATTTTGCGAAAATATGTACAGTTGAGAGGTATGCATTTAGATCTCACCAACATGCCAATATATGCACATGGAGGAGAGATATAGTATATGAACACAAGACCACATGTATGCCCCAGATCATTGACTCCCAACAGTGAAGTTTAAAATGGCTCATACGTTTTACTGTAGCAGGTTAAACAGCAAGTTTCTTATGAGTAAGAAACTGTATTAGGAATAGATAAATGAGAAAGAATGTACTGCAGTTCTATATTTTTTAAGTAGTTTATTTCCGAGATGCATAGGCATACATCTTTGTTTTTGTTTTGTTGTTTGCTATTTGCATTAAACAGTTTCTTAATATGTCTATATTTCAAAGTATTTCAAATTTAGCATGTTTGTCTTCATGTTGTTGCTTGTTTTGGCTATGATATGATAATCATGTTTGTCTAGTTACACTAGCAAGATCATGTACTTTCTCCTTTTTATTAACTTTGTATTTCTAGCTACTGTTTCGGCGTTATGTCAGTTCCTCAGCTTAGTTTGCTATGGTGATGAGAAGTCACATATTCCTAGTCATGTTTTATGCTTCTTTTCACTTTTCAAAAGTGCTGAAATGAGTTATATTTGCCTTTGTTATTCACCTATTGGCTGGCACATTTACAGCAACCAAGTTGCTCTGTTTTTGATTTCTTGGTATAAATTAATCATGGTGTCATGTTTGTCAGTATTGACTTTAACACCTTTAGTTAGGATAGCAAATTACATTTTGTTTAAGCAGTTTACCTTTTTGGATACAGTGTTACAGACTCATGTTTAGTATCTATATGCTTCTGCCTTAGGGTGCCTTGGAAGTTTATAATTCTCTATGCTCACATCTCATCTCATAGGTGGAGCTAACACAGTTTCTTCTTCACTAAAATTGAAATGAATGATTTGTTCAAATGGCAAGAAATGAACTTGCATACTTGGTTATAGTATGAAATGCTGACTTCTTGAAAGTTAACATTCCAAAAGATAAAAAGGCCTCAAATCCAAAAGTGGAAAAAACTTTACTGTAATATGCCAATTGGCTTATTACAATCAGATCCATCTCACAGTAAGACGTTGTCCTGTTCGATTCTCAGCTAGGGCATCTTCTGTGTGGAGACATGCGTGAATGGGCATACCTTCATTGAAGGTTGTGCATCAGGGCCGGCAACTTGGCACGCAAAAATCTACTGCCAATCATTAGCGGACCACAGTTCCGCTGTGGCGACCCCTGACTGGGAAAAGCCAAAAGACACAACAACATCACTCCCTCTTGCTCTTCCACTGAAGAGCAAAAAAAAAAAAAACAAAAAAACAAAAAAAGGTCATTCCAACCAGGTGGCCAGATGCAAACATCCCCCTCCCTCCTGCCTTCCTGGCTCAGCCATTCAGGTCCCCTTTCTGTGCCTGTCCCTCCATCCTACATTTTATTAAAAAAATATTCTTACACTCTGCCTAAAGGGAACGTTATGGCACTCATGTTTTAGTTCAAAAATTCTCCTTTAATTTAAACTGTAGCAATCTGCTTGCTGCAAATGAAGCAAACAGTTGCTACTGTTTATACCTTTCCTGCATGGAGCACTACAATGCTCAGGTTGTACGGAAAAAAACTAAAAAAAACTAAGGGAGTTTAGCTTTTAAACTTCAGCAAGCTGTTTGCTACAGTTTACACCACACATGGAGAGCAACTGCATCCAGGGTTTACTGCAAGTTATTGCATTAAAGAGATCCAGATTGGCTGATCATGTCCCACCAACACTTTGCCCTCAAGGCAGTTACTCAGCTCTCCCCACTCTGTCTACACTACTGGAAAAAGCATTTGGCATTAAGACATTTGTCTTTTTTTTCTCTTGGCTACTGACACTTGAGCAATTTCACCTTGAGCACATGTAGGGAAGCCTGGATCCTTTGCACAGGTTGGATCAATGCAAAACGTCAGTGCAAAAGTGCAAACCTCAGTACTTTCAAACAGTTCATACATGCTTTTATCAAGATACTTACAAGATGCTTACAATGAAAGTCAGAAAGATGGCTTTAATGATGAGCCTTAAGCAGCTTCATAGTAGCTGTCTGCGTTAGATTCTTACTTTGTAACAGGGATTCTGGCTGCCTTAGCATGGAAACCTAGTATGAAAGCAGATTATCTTGTTTATGTGTGTGTGTGTGTGTGTGTGTCTGTATATATATATATATATATATATATATATATATATATATATATATATATATATATATATATATATATATATATATATATATATATATATATATATACACATACATTGGAACACTTTCCTTAGTTGAAAGTTCAAAATACAAATATTCTTTATTCTTTCATAAGTGACAAAACAGTCAGATGATTGCAGTGTGCCAGGATTACTTTGTGTGGGACTGGGATACAAGGTGGACTGAGAATTTGTCCTTTTCTGTTGTTGTGCAATCTCAGGGTTGGTGTGTATAAGAAACAGGATGTATGGAAGGGTGAAGAGGTTTTGCCCCCTGCAGAAGAATAGGCTTACTTGTTTATTTTTATTTTTAGATATTTTGAGTTTAGATCTTTATATATTGACATTTTTATGTTCAATATTGCTATATATGTGTATGTGTATGTGTGTATATGTGTGTGTGTGTGTGTGTGTGTGTGTGTGTGTGTGTGTGTGTGTGTGTGTGTGTGTGTGTGTGTGTGTGTGTGTGTGTCTATCCCAGGTAAATGGACTGGACTGCAGTGGTACTTCTTCATCTTTGACTGGTTATATTGAGGTTAGCAGAGACAAATCCACACATCACATACCACAAAACATATAAGAGCACTAAAATGACATGCAGTTAAAACAAGCACTCATTATTTATATAGCCATCAAGACTACAGAGGGGGTATTTCACAAAGATCAGCCATGGTGGACATAAATACAATGATTTGTTGACTCATTTAACACTGAAGTAGTAACTGCATTTAGTTTCCTAAAAATGCAGGATTTTAGATAATAAATAATAAAATTGAAAGGATGTCAGTAACGAATCAGGTTACTTTGGACTAACCAAAATGAACCACACTGTTATTCTGAAAATATTTATAATACACCAGGTTTTGGGGGACTTGAAAGTCTGCGACTTTTTTTTTTTCAAAAGGTTTTGATGATGTTAGTAGGGGGTCTCAGTCCATATGACAGCTTGTTTGTTTGTTTGTGTCTTTCGGCTTTTCCCGGTTAGGGGTTGCCACAGCAGAACTCCGGTCCGCTAATGATTGGCAGTAGATTTTTACGTACTGGCTTGCTGGGCCTAATGCACAACCTTCAATGAAGGAACGCCCATTCACGCATGTCGCTACACAGAAGACTCTCTAACTGAGAATCGAACAGACAACGTCTAACTGTGAGGCGACAATGATACCGCAGCACCACCATCGCACAAAAGTTTATTTTCAATTTTTTGGTATGAGGATTACAGCTAATGGTGTACAGGTGTTAACAGAGGGAGAGAGATTTATGATATGCTGACAGATGTATTACAGGAATTCTGCAACTTTTGGCATGAGTCATGTGGACTTCACTCTATATAATTTGGTACAGGTTTAAGTTTTTGAGCTACTTCCTCAATGGAAATTGTTGCAGCTGTGATATGCAGCAGGTGTACTTAGAGCAGATAGTTAAGGCTATGGCATGAACTGTTAATAAGCTGTTTCTTGTAGTCCAGGGTTTAATTCCTTCAGCCTTCATTTGCTACCTGAACCTGAACATATCATACAACCAGCCAGTGCTCTGATAAAAATGGGAAGCTGTACTAGGCTTCTCAGTGGATTTCTGTACCGCATGCCCAGCCCATTAGCTACCTATGAATTTATTTTTATTAAAAGAGGGATATGATGTGGAAATGGACTGTGTTGGAGATATTTAGCATATACTTTAGCAAAGGTTGATGGGGATTACAGTTTAATATCCCCACTCTTGATGTTAACAGTAGTGCTGGTGCTATTTCTACCTGCAAGTTTATCTGCAGACAGAGTTTCCTTGGATTAATTTGAAATTATTTTAGCTTTTATTTTAAAAAGTTAGCTTCAGCATTCTTGGTATTTTTTGCATACATTTCTTATCCTGCAGTAACACACAGTTGAGTGTGGGGCAGTTAGATTTTTTTTTTATATTTCCCCTTAGTTGTTCACTGCACAAATGCATCACATCTACAGAGTTTAATAACTACAAATCAATATCGATTCTCTCCGACGTCCAGAATATTAGAGAAATGCATCCATATGCAACTGATATAATACCTAACCTCAAATAACCTGCTCTTAAAAACACACCATGGTTTTAGGCCCCAGCACAGTACCACTACTGCTCTACTACATTTTTCCAACATAATAAACCGACACAGAAACAATGGTCTGCTCGTGTCCACCATGTTCTTAGACTTGTGATGGGCATTGGATACTGTCTCACACCAGCAACTGCATGTTCAACTCTCCTCGGTAGGACTTTCACAATACTCCTTGCTGTGATTTCTTAGTTAGCTATCTGGAAGGCAACAAGCCGTAAAATGGCAACAAATCTACTCATCTTTTCAACAGTTACTACAGGTATCCCTCAGGCTCTATCCTGGGCCCTCTTCTATTTAATATATTTATTAATGACCTCTATACCTCCTCTCACCATGCTAGTTTAGTTCAGGATTTAGACAACTCAGCATTAATATGTGCGACCTCAACAATAAACAAGCTCCAAGACATCACCAAAAAATCTTTCTCCTCTGTAGAAACATGGCTCAAAGAATCAAACCTTCTACTCAACCCCAAGAAAACTAAGTTAATGCCTTTTACCCCAAAGTGTTGCCAAAATCAAAAGCAATCTTTTACCATAAACTCACCAAATAAAACTGTCACTTGAAACTGCACCGCATAGTAAACATCTAGGTATTACAATAGATGACAATCTCAAATATGACCAGCATATACTTCACACTATTAAATCTACCATGAATAAATAAATCCTTTTATAGCATCAAAGAATTCCTTATGGGTACAGCAAGAAAAACTCTAGCCACCACCTTCTTATTGCCAGCTCTCTTATACACCACTCATATCCTAACAAACTTAAACAATACTCAAAGAAAGAAATGTGCCTCCTGCTACAATAAAATAGCTAAAATTGCTACCAGTCTCCCTCTTAGGACCCATCATTGTCATAGCTTAAAGCAATTGAACTAGCTTGAATTACACAACTATCAAATATATTTACAACTAAGTACAGCACACAAACTCAGTCATCATCCAGAAAAATGCCCTGCACTGCAAAACGTATTACTCCCTACTGTCTAGCAAGGGACCTCTACTTTAGTAACAAATTCTTATTACTTACAAATAAGTCAAATTATGTTGCAGGAGACTTGCTCTACTCCAAATACATTGCTAAACTCTGGAATAGTATCCCCACACCAATAAAAATCTTGACAAATTCAATAGTTTTAAACCACTGCTGAAACAACATCTTAACCAGTCCTGGTCCTACACATGCTCCTCAAAAGTTTGAGATTTTGTGTTTGCCATACAGTGCTCTCCAAATATTCTCCTTAAACAGAATAATCTCAATCTGTCACTGAAACGACAAAATGATTTTTATACATAACCGCCGCCTATGCAATCCACTAAGGTGCACATGTGCTTTCTCTTTAGTAACTTCCAACTTTGTAAAATCTTTGAATGTATAAATTGCAACTACTGTTTGTATATAAATGTAAATAGAAATGTAACTACTCTGTGTTTGACTGGAACTTAGTATAAGGCAATATAAACAAATGGAGCTTTTCTCCAAAGGTGTCCGCTGAAAATGGATATTACCCAGTCGGAGTTTCCTGGTAAATAAAGACACATAAATAAATAAATAAATAAATAAATAAATAAATAAATATTCATATTGAACTCCCAAAGGAAGTATTGGTGAGTACAGGGTTATTATACTTTATATAATGAGAGCTGTTAGCCTATTTTCAGTGCATCTTAATGGAGGGTTGGGCTAGTGGATAGGGCCAGAACTGTGCTGGATGCAGGGCTAGCATGAGGTTGGGCATGTGACCAGGGGACACAAAATTGATGCATCAACCTGGGCACCATAGTCCGTTGTTTCAGCTCTGCTCTAAGGAGTCAGACCCCTTTTGTCACAGGGCTACTGGACAGTGGTAAGGGCAAATTACATGTCTTCTGGCACATCATCTTGTGTAGTTCACACTGGAGGTTCTTCTGGTTTGTCTGGATGAGCTAAATTCCAGTATAAAATGTTGCCACAGGGGCTTTCTTCAGTGAAGAAAGTATTTACCAAGGTATTGTCCATAGTAGCCAAAACCTTGCAAAAAGGGGCCTTGATGTGTTCTCTTAAGATGACAAGCTCTTGGTGACCCACTACCTGAAGTGTCCTATTGGACACAATCTGGTGACTGAAATTCCTGGGGATGACTGCAAATTGGCAATATATTAAACTTCTTATTGTGCTCATATGAAAATATTCATTTAGAAGTACATACCTAAGCTTTTTGCTACATATTACAAATTTAAAAGAATATATAAGCCTTGAAATCCTTGTTGAAAATGTAAGGAAGATGTAAAACCAGACTGGCAATACATATTTTATGAGTGTGAGAACTTACAAAAGTTTTGGCATGAAGTGAATAATTTAGTAAAGGTTTGTCATGTGATAATTGTATACTGATGACATCAAAAATGATCACAAATGCTCCTATACCCAATGAATTAAGAAAAATCATTTAGCAACTTATTGGAGCATAGCGAAAGTAGTTATAGAAGCTATTATAAGGAAATGGAAATGTATCATATGTCCATTATTTACGGATTTTATTGAACTTGCCACTACTTTATGTACAAATGAGAAATAAGCCATTATATTAAGATATAATTATAAGCCAAGTTTTGGATATCAGTCAACTGTAGAATCGTTACTAAATAAAATGGATATAAATTAATGTTAATGCCACATGTCGTGATATATTTGTACTCTAATATATTTAAATGTAATCTATATTTACTTGTTAATTATTCTCCTTTTATTTGAATGTAGTTGTTTCAAGTTTTGAAAATCAATAAATATTTTGAAAAAAAAATAAAAACACAGTTAAAAATAATGGTGCCAGTAGCTATGGGAATTGCCGCCCTGCAGTTTTGCAATACCAGAACACTTCCCTGCATACTCTCTTCTTGTTAGCAGGTCAGCTATTAATGAGCAAAAGTTTAAATTACCACTTTATACAATATTACTAATGTTGGGGAATCAAAGCAAATTAAGTATAACAGATGTTAGAAACAATTTGACAAATTCATAAACAGTGCTATGGCAAGCACCCTGGAAAACTCTCAGAACGGCAGAGAGGAGACAGAACGAGATTACAGCAGCCTGGTAGGACCAGGAGACTGAAGCTGTAGTAAACAGTCAAGCAACAGTACTGAGATTCCATGTGGTTTATGGAAAGGATGGCCAGTTACAGAAGAAAAAACTCTCTTTATGCCAAACATATGCAGTCTGGAGAATAAGACACAAGCTAAGAAGACACAGTGACACAAGGATACACTTAAGCCATGTGAGGAAAACAAAATGTTAAATATGAAAATGATATTTCTACTGTGTCTTTACCAATGCCTGAGTAATTAGAACTATGCCAAAAAGAAGACCAGAAGTTTGTGAAAACAGTCCTATAAAGTATTCTAGATCTGAAAGCCCACTGAAGAAACCAGACAGCTATACGGGCAGTCTGAAAGAGGTTCATGATAACCAAACACGGAAAGGTTTAATTCATAGGTTCATAGGTTCATAGGTTCATACTAGGCTATCTGCCCTAGGGCATTTATAAGCCTAGCCAGAATGTGTTTGGCTTTCGCCACCCATTTTAAATTTATTTTGCTATGCCCTTTTTCGAGGTTAGTATACTGTGCCTCTGTCTAACAGTGACACAGAAGTGATACCCGGGGTAAACCTACGATCTCCCATCCACTCATCAAGATTCCTCTTGAAGAGAGTCAATGAGGGACTCTGCCTAACCTGGACTGGGATTTTATTCCAGAGTGAAGGGAGCCTCTGGGTTATTTATTTTATTTATTTATTTTACATTTGTTAACCGGGCTAGTCCAACTGGAATTATTTCCATTTTCAGCAGAGGCCCGGGGAGAAAAGCTCCACAAAGACATTGTAACTAATTACATAAGATGCAATAAAGAGAAAACATCAAAACAAAACATATATTATATGAAACTTATTGTATTCAGTATTAACATTTGTACAATAATGTACTCATTGTTCTTGTAGGCAAAACACAAGTATAGCTTATTTAGCATAGAAAACATCATAAGAAAGAGAGAAGGACATGAAGAGACAGTATGGAAGTAGAATAGATATTTAACTGAAACCTCAGTAAACTGAGTAATATAAACAGAAGAAGGTATAAAGGAGGGTAAAAGATAGAGTAGTGAGTAAGTAAAATAGAGGGTAGCAGAAGTTACAGAGATAAAGGGAACTAGGAATAATCGAATATCAGGTTTCAGTCTGGGTTAAGGCAGGGACATAGCCAGTGTTTTGTAAGGTGAAGTCTAAGTTTTGTTTAAAAAGGACTGGAGATGAAACAGAAGTCAGTTCAGTGGGCAGTAAGTTCCAGTATTTACCAATGGAGTTAGAGAAGAGGGAGTCTCCTGCAAGGTTATTGGATTTGGTAGCAGTAACTAGGAGTTTGCTGGAGGAGCAAGTGAGTTCAGGTTAGAATAAGGGGTGAAGAGATTAGAAAATGAAGGAGTGTTGTTTGGCTGATAAAAAGTTCTTTGGATGATGGGAAGTTGGGAGAGAAGCAACATGTTTTGTAATTCAAGCCAGTGAAGTTGTTGTAGGTTCAGACAGTGGTGAGTTCTAAATTGATTACCAGTAACAAATCTCGCTATACTATTGTATGTGGTGGTCAATTTAGAAAGACTAGATTTCTTCAGGTTAGTATAGATTGGTGAGGCATAGAGAAGAGTGGAAATGAGATGAGAGTGTGCCAAGGTAGCTTTGGCTGTAGGGGATAAGAAAGTTTTAATTCTATAGAGGGAGCCCAGTTTCCTATGTACTGTTTTAATAGTGTTGTTTATGTGATAGTCAAAGGTAAGATTGTTGTCAATAGTCACACCTAGCAGTTTGGTAGTAGAGTCAGGTGATATGAGAGTGTTGTTAATAGAAGAGATAGAGAAGTCCAAAGTGGGGGATCTGGTAGTGGGTTTGAAAAGGAGGAGTTTTGTTTTTTTGGCATTAAGAAGTAGGCAGCGTTTTAAGAACCATGTTTCAACAGTATGGAATACCTTTTGAGTAATGGTTTGAAGCTCTGGGATAGTTTTAGCAGAGCAAATGAGTGTGGAGTCATCTGCATATTGTATGCACATAGCTTGTGGAATAGCTACTTGTAAGTCATTTATGAATAGGGAAAAAGAAGGGGTCCAAGAATTGAGCCTTGTGGTACACCGAGTGAGATTGGGAGAAGAGGAGAGTTTACTTTCCCAGAGGACAGCTTGTTTCCTGTTAGAAAGATAGGAGGTGAACCATTGGATAGTATTAGGTCCAAAAGCAAGCGATTCCAGGATTTTTAGGAGGAGAGGGTGATTGACCATGTCAAAAGCTTTTGATAGGTCGATGAAAAGTGCTGAGGAAAGGGTATTATTGTTGCGGTTCTTGTTAATGAAGTCAGTGAAGGAAAGGAGAGCAGTGGTAGTACTATGAAAAGGTCTGAAACCATGTTGGCAATGAGATAGTATGTTATGTTTAGTTAAGTGATTCATTAGTTGGTGGTGAATACATTTCTCCATGATTTTGCTAGTGGAGACAGGAGGGCAATGGGTCTATAATTAGAGTAATCTGTAGAGTTTCCTCCCTTATGTAAGGGTATAATATGTGAGATTTTCCAGATATCAGGGATGTTTCCTTCTTTAATGGTTCTATTTATAAGAATAGATATGGGATAGGCTATTTCAGTGGCTGCTTTTTGAAGGAATTCAGATGGAAGTTGGTCAGCTGATGGGGTACATGGTTTAAGCTTTTGAATACATTTTAGGATGAAGGTAGTAGAGGTGGGCTGTATAGAAAAATTTGGAAGATTAGAGGAGGCAAGTTGAGGAACATTAGAGTTATCAGAAGAAAGGTGAGAGGCTAGTGAGTTGATAGTATCAGTGAAACAGGAGTTGAAAGTGTTGGCAGTTTCAAGGGAAGAAATTTTGTCCGATCCCAAGGGGGAGGGAGTGGAAGTTTGTCCAGGGTGAAGAAGTTTGTTTAATGTTGCCCAGAATTTTTGGGGATTATTTTGATTAGATTGCTGGAGGTTACAATAGTAATGTTTTTATCAGAAAGAATAGCTTTTTGGTATTGTTTCTTAGGTGTCTAAAGGTTTGATGATCTGAGGGTAGTTTACTTGTTCTCCATTTTAGCCAGTGTTTGTTTCTAAGTAATATTTTCTGTCTTGTTTCTTTTGATAGCCAGGGGGCTGGTTTAGCTTTTATTCTGATAATCCGTTTAGGAGCATGGCTATCTAAGATTGTTAAGAATTTGGTATTAAAGTATTGCACTGCTTCATTAAGGGGAAGAGTTTTTAGTGGATTCCAGTCACATGCCTTTAGCTCAGTTTTAAATAGAGTGGGTTAAAATGTTTATTACTACGCACAGTCCTGACTGAAGGGGTGTTTGTAGTGATATTCTTTTGTCTAATGATATAGGTTAAGTTATGGTCACTGATATCATCAGGCAGGGTTCCTGCTAGGTAATTAAGTTGGGGTTTGTTAACCAGGATCCAATCAAGTATACTTTCTTTATTGTTGGTTTTATTAGTTCTAGTGGTGGTGTTTATAGTTTGGGTAAAGCCATGGAGATTAATATGAGAGGCTGGGTTGTTAGAATTAACTGAGAACCAATCAAGGTTAAAGTCTCCAAGTATTATAGTTTCTTGTGGGTGATTGGTTGAAGCCCAACTAAGAATCTGTCCCTCCAGCATGTCCTATTTATTTCAGTGCTGAGGTTCAAGTCTCTCAAGCGCGTAGCTCGATGGGATTTGGATTTTCTGAGGTGCAGCATGTCCATTAATTCCGGGTTGGACATGGCCTTATACGTCAGGCACAGATCGCCTCTGAACAGGCGGTATGCCACTGAGTAGAGCTGGAGTTTCTTTAACCGGGCAGCATATGGCATCTGTTTGAGCCCTTTGATCCTCTTGGTGAGGTACTTTTGGGGTCTTTCCAGTTGCTGCAGGTGTCTGGTAAGGTACATCCCAAAAGGGCATTGTACTCAATTATGGGCCTGATGAGGGATGAGTAAAGAGGCATGATGACGTCCCCTGATCTAGATGTGAATCCCTTCATGATTAGGTGGGCTATATAAAATGTTTTTCTAACCACTTTGGCCACGTGGTTGTCAAATGAGAGATTGCTATCAACTTGGGTCCCCAGGTCCCTAATTACTTCTTCTGTACTTAATGGATTACCACCTATGTGGTAATTTGTGGGCACTTTGTTTTTGCCAAAGGGGATGACTATACACTTTTGGCATTTAGCTTGAGGCCATGGCTCTGGCACCAGTTGTCTGTTTCTATGAGGCCCTTTTGGAGGATGCTTGTGTCGGCTGGAGAGTCGATTATGGTGCCCAGTTTGCAGTCATCTGCGAACTTGGTCAGCCACAGTCCTTCTGTGTTGGTCTGTACCTCCGAGAAATATATACCGAACAAGAGAGGTCCCAGGACTGAGCCTTGTGGGACACCACTTGTAACTGGTTTGGAGTCTGACATGGCTTCAGCAATTCTAACCATGTGGGTTCTGTCCTTGAGCCAGTTTGCAATCCATCTAGTGACATAGGGGTTTATATTTAAGCTGGTGAGCTTATCTATAATGCCCGAGTGGGGTATTGTGAGGCTTTTGCGAGGTCCAGGTAGGCTGTGTGGACCACCTTCCCCTCGTCAATGGCCTTGGTGACTGTTTCAAAGAAATCAACCAGGTTTAAGAGGCAGGATCTGCCCTTAACAAAGCCAAACTGGGTAGGATCCAGTGTTTGTAGGTTCCCAATATCTTTATTTATGAGGTCCATGATGATCCTTTCCACAGCTTTGCAACCAAGCTAGTCAGGCTTATGGGGCGATAGTTTCCAGGATCCGTTGAGGCACCACCTTTATGGAGAGGGACCACTGTTGCTGTACGCCACTCTTTGGGCACATATCCTGTAGTAAGGCTGAGATTGAACAGTAGTTTTATGTTTGGGTTTAGCTCTTCTTGGAGTTCATGTAGGACGCAGCCCGGGACACCGTCTGGTCCCATTGATGCTGTGTTTTTTGCTTTGGAGAGGGTGGCTCTTACCTGAGCATCTGAGATGTCATGGGGACAGCACTCTGCTGGGATAGATATTTGCCCTTTTGGTGGGGAGGGGGGGAGAAGTTTGCGCTGAACCTGTCAGCTAGGATGTTGGCAATGTCTGTGGGTTCGGTGTATTTTTTGTCATTTTGGACTAATTCTGAGCATATCTGGGAATTACCACCCAGGTTCCTAACATAACTAAAGAAAGCTTTGTGATTATCTTTAGTGTCCTGTGCAATTTTTCTCTCAAAGCTGGCCTTAGACAATTTTATGTGTGCCCATAGTTTTTTGCTAATACTGATCAGTGATGCCTTCCCTTTTTGGGATTTTGCTCTATCATTTAGTAGCTTCCTCCTTCTATTGTATAGTTTGTTTATGGCTGGGGTCCACCAGACAGGACATCTGCCTTTGGAGGATTGGGTCTTGGTTTTATTTGGGATCGCATGTTCCATGCATTCCTGAAGGTGTTCATAGAATGCGTTTATAAAGGATTCTGCAGTCTGGGCCGTATTTTCCACAGGCCCGGGGCTTTGAAGGATTCCACCTCAGTTTTGAGGAGTGTGAAATTTGCTTTAGAGAAGTTTTTCACTGTGGTTTTCTGGGCAGGGGGTGGGGTCGGGATGTGAATATCCAGTGAGATTAGTTTATGGTCTGATCTTACCAGTGAGGGATACACTTCTGGTCTGGAGCATAGAGTCCCCATGTTGGTGATGATCAGGTCCAGTATGTTTTCCCTTCTTGTGGGAGTGGTAACAAGTTGTTCCATAGCATTTGAGTTTATAAATTCTAGGAACCTTTGGGCTAGGGTGTTGGAGCTAGAGTAATGCTCCCAGTCTATGTTTGGGTAGTTGAAGTCGCCCAATATAATGGTGTTTGGAGAGACCTTCATTCATTCAATTGTCCACTGAACGGTAATAACTATTTGATTTTAAAAGGTGCAATGTTAAAAGTTCACAATTATTAGTTTACAGTAATGCTTGATATATCATGGAAGCCTTATAAAATAGTTTAATAATAGAAAAAAGTTCTATATTATGGTAGAGTATATATCTTTAAAATTAGATAGTGTACAGATAGAAAATGGATACTGTGCAGTACACCTTTTTCTAGAATACAGTCACAGTAGAGACATCATGGACTCAGGTATGATGTCCACATTGATTCAGTCTTGATGAAGCATCTTGACAGAAATTAAAAATGATACAATATAAAACTGATGGCTTGGCTAGAAGAGCTTGGTGTATGGCCACTTAAGGAAATCTTATTATGTGCATCAACCTTAGCACTTGGCCTGTTAAAAATTCAAACAGCTTTAAATGGAGACTGTGACATCATCCATTGTGTTGTCTTTATACTCTGTGCAGAAAGGTAGAGCTAGCTTGTTTATATCTCTTTATCAGAAATAAGGCATACAAATGCATCATCTTTACTATTTCAGTGCAATATAGGTTCAGTGATTCAGGAACTGGACAGTAGGTGCTGCATTAACTAGTTCTATGGCAAACTGCAAGAACAGCATCACACAGCTGAAAGAAGATATTTATCTTTATAAGCATCACATTTAGAAAAAAAAATACTAGCACTACTAAGACCCTTCCAGATATATTAGAACAGATAGTGAATAAACAAATATATAGATAGACATCAGTAGGACATTGTAACTTTCATCTAAACATTTTCAAAATACTGCCATAACAGCATGTGTGCCGTCTTCTGCATTACTGTCTAGGTGGACGTTGCTTTCCTTACTTCTGTGTATGAAATCACAAATTACTTTTATTTCTTCACAACCTACTGACAATCATGTAGAGCTGTTGAGGATACTGCCCAGTATCACTTTTGACTGCTATAATACTATCATAATAGAAGCACTTGGTGGCTAGTTTATCATTACAAAAAAAATCTCTCATAAGAGAATGCATGCATTAACATATGGAGATAAAGTGAGATTTATAAAGAGCAGGGAAAGCTTCCAATGTTTTAGGTACCTGAGCAACAATCTTGACATCACAACAAAAAATAAACAAGATGGAATAACAATTACTCTGTTCAAGACATTGACTTGGCACAGTAGTCATGTTGTGCTTATAAAAAGGGGCTAAACAGTATGAGCTTCAGTGAATCATTGCACTATAGGGTGCAGGCAGTATTAGTGTGATAATATGTAATGTACAGTGGTATAGAACACCATTGTAGACTAATACCAAACTGATTAAAGCTGAAAGCATGACATGTTCCGGACAGTGTGACTAAACTGTGAGTTTCTGTTGTGATTAATTCTCCTAAGTGCACTAATAAAAGATTGCATTTATTGATAATAATCACCTTTTAAAAAAATTAAAAAAAACACAAAAAAAACCATTGTTGTGCAGGGGCAAGCTGTCATATGTCCCCCACATTACGGGTCTATAATCAAATGTTCAATTCCGTGAAACAAAAATTGTTAAGCCGGCAAGTGAATTTCTAAAACAGGGAATGTAATTAGTTGACCAACATCATGACTGTCATACATACGGCAGTATATCAAACCCACCAAGGTGGGGGCTGCGCCCCCCCCACTACTTATATATACCAACTCTGAGATCGCACTACAGTGGGGAAAGGAAAATTTTCTTGATGTTGGCCAACTAATTGCATTCCCTGTTTTAGAAATTCACTGATGTGAACGTTTAAGTGACTGCTTGCTCTTTTCAGCTCAATGAACAGAGATCCGCAGAGATGGCCTTCGATTCTATAAAATAGACCCCCACATTCCCACTAATTACAGATACTAAGTCTAAGCTTGCTGTATGTTAGGGAAATTGGAAATCTCCATTGATACCACAATTTTGATCTTAAAATAGAGCAGCTGTTGATTTTAAGCCCAGCACTAAATTTTCCATGTGTTGTGCTATGGCAATCTCATAATTATATAAGACAAAGACATGCAAAAGACAGCGGGAGGGGGCAAAGAAGGGACAACAAAACTAATATTTTTACTTTTTTTGGTGTGGTTATGCTGCTCTGCTTCATTTTTGCAGCATTTGTGTATAGACACATTTATTACATCCTGCAGATGAAATGTGAGAATGTCCAGCTGACCTCTTACTTTAGCTGTTGAACTGCTTCTTAATAAGATACAGTATCTGTCCAGGTGGGTGGTTTAGTTTAGGAACAAACTGCATAAAATTCTGCTGTTTACTACAAGCTTCTTACCCCAAAGTCTGCTTGCCAGTCAGTCTCTAAAGTAATAAAGCACTGATGGCCTTTGAAGTAGTCTATGGTTTCTGCAACACCTTACTTCAATTAATTTAATTATATTCAATGACAAATGGATTATATTAAATTGAGCAAAACTCATTTAGAGTGCTCCCATACAATAATATAGACATACAAGAGCTATAGGTATTGTAAATACAGCTTTGAATAAAATACATACTGATTATTCAAGATTAAGAGTTCAAACTGCACTGATATGTCTACTTAAAGTAAGTTTCAGATAACATACAAAAAATATGATTTGACAAAACTTAATACTTGGGACAGTGAATTCCAAAGCTGATGACTTAAAGCAAAATAAATCAGATTTATGAGTTTTTCTTTCCATAATTATACTTGAATTATATCCATTGAAACTTAATCCATTTTAGCACTCATTTTTAATATTTAAGATGTTTAAAATGCAGTCAGAAATTGCATATAAGAATTTTGCATTTACATCATAGTTCTGTCTGCATGCAAAATATGAGACTATCTAAATAAGAGGTCCCATTTCATTAACTTTCACACTCTTATAATTGTGCATATCAGGGTCAGGAAAAAGTCATGTCTTTGGATTTTCTTTTCTTTTATTATTTAAGGTCACAGACGTAATATCTACAAATAAGCAAGAACAAAAAATAAATAAATAAAATGCCATATGAATGTCGACAATAACCTGAACTTTGATAACAGCATGTCTACTGTGGTGAAAAAATCATTCTACATTGCACAATTTATAAGTAGGACATGACAGCCACGTCCAAGGAGGTCATTGTCCCACTGTGCTTGGCTCTCATCTGACAAGTCATTAGGTATAATGCAGTCTTTGGCATGAACCTGACCAGGCACTTAAAACAGCTTGAGTGACCATGCAGTTTTTTCAGAAAAAAATAGAGAGAGTAAAGAACAAGTTCTCTAAGGACCATGTCAAGCCCTATCCATGTACTTAGTCTCCTACAGACTGCTATGTGGTTATCTATGCCTAGCCTACAAGGCATCATTTGATCTCACACTGATGAATTTGGTGCATATCTGCAAAACAAATAGCATCAGAAATACCCATTCTAAGGACCTAAACTTCATCTCTGACATAAACAGAAAATGCTAGTGGGATAGATATGTGCCTCAAAGATTACCTGTTCTCTGGACAGAATTCCCATCCATGTGAAGCAATGCACATCCCTAACCATATTCAAATATAAACTTGGACCAGTGGATGGGAATTAACATTTACCCCTTGTTTGGCACTTACCCCTGGTTTGGCACCTGTGTCCATAATGGACAGAGGCAGCCTGTAAACACTAGATGTGACAAGACTATAGCATAACTTGTAAAATTCCTTGTGGTACTGTCACAAATTAGCAATATTTTGGTAAATTTGAGGTAAGCTTAGCTAGGCTTAAAATGGTTCTTTGGCCAATAGACTACTCACCACCTATGAACCTATGAACCTAAGCTGGAATCTTTGCTATTATTTAAGTAGTGACACTCCTGGACTGGTTGCTGTTTAGTGAACAGATAGAATTGAGAAACTAAAAATAATTTCTTCCCATTCCTAGTGACAGTTGCCTCTTCCATACCACAGTGTTCTTTAATGGCTTCTGTTCATTCTAATGCAGATATGAATGCACTGTACATGTAGGTACTACTTTGACATACTCCCTGAGACTCAGAAATAAATATCTCAATGTGGTAAGTCAAATAGTGCAATAAATGGCCATGTGTATGGTGGTAGCAATTCAGAGACATACCTAGTGTGGCCATGGTAGGCTATGAAATGCTGCATTTACCATACTGTGCAAACAATCATATATTGAGTTGAAACTCAACAGCATTATTAAAAATGAGAATGACGGTAAATGCAAATGTGGATAAACAATATGACAGAGCATTTCAGAAACTTATAAAACTAAAGCAATGAGGCATAGCAGCCAGAGAAGCTGTTCAGAGAAACATCCTGTAAAAACACACTTCCATTGGTTGAGGATGAAGTAAGTAACTCTGTAGTAGGTGTTAATGCTCCCTGGGTCCTGTGAGAAAGAGCCCTAAGTGGTTATATTCCCTCATGATGCAGCTTGCCATTTCCTACCTAGATCCTACCTAGATCCTTCCCCCTATGGGGCCAAGTATATACCTGTTCTTTTCCCTGCTTTCTAACCTGGCCCCCTACTTCTAGATCTACCTTTGACTTACCTATGGGGGGCAAGAGATTTCTCACTATAAACTGGGAATAATATGCTACCTCAGACTTACAGGCACAAAGATTCCTGGACTTTGTCAACACAAATGCCCTGTACCAACTAATCTGTATGCCCACTAGGGATACCAACCTCCTTGTCCTAGTCCTCAACAACATGGGGAATCTGCACCTTACCAAGTGTAATGTCCTCACTGGGTAGGTCGGACCATAAAGCTCTCTCCCTCCAAATAAAAATAAAACTTGGGACACCAGGTTACCCTGGAACTTTTAGGAATTACATCAAGGCAAATTTCATACTTTTAAGTGACACCCTGGTAAAATATCAAGCCTCCGCAAACCCAGGGAACACTGCTGTCTATGTGGAATCATTCTCAAAAACCCTTTACAATCATGTATACAACTGCACAGACGTAGTGGTACCTACCAGGAATCAGTACAAAATAAACTCAGAAAAAAGACACTCTTGTGGAATCCCAACATTGATAGGCTGTACAACAAAGGGAAGAAAATCACTACCAAATATAGGAAATGAAATGCCCTGCATAGTAAGCACTCCCTTATTAAACTAAATAAACAACTAGGGGGATGAAATAAGCCAACCAGAGCCAAGTTTGGGTAAAATAGCCTCCCAGGATAAGAAGAACCACAACGCGTTCTTTAGCTATGTCTGAAATCTCAAAAGGAATACACAACAATAAGCCAGACCAATAATACATGGAGCCAGCTACACAGAGCTGGAGGATACAGAAAATCTGGCTGATAAATTCAAATCCAGTTTTACCCCTAACCATATCCCCCCAACTATTACTTAGAAACAGGTCTTCAATGCACTCTCCAAGGCCAAAAGCACTACATAGATGGGACCTAATGATATCACAGGATGTTTTTGTAGTAGCTTGAAACTTGACCTACCAGCCCCACTAAAAGCACCATTCAGTCATAGCCTCCAAAAAGGCTTCATGCCAAGTGAATGAAAAACTGCAACTGTTATCCCTCTGCACAAGGGTGGGCCATTCACAGACCTGGGAAACTAATGAATCATAAGCCTGACTAGTATCATATGTAAGGCCATGGAAAGAATAATCATGGACATGATAAATAATGACATAAGAAACATTCAGATATTGGATCCAACCAGCTTTGTTTTTGCCAAAGGCAGGTCATGCCTACTCAGCTTGGTGGAATTCTTCAAGAAAGTCATTAAAGCAGTGGACAAGGCCAAAATGATGCATACTGCCTTCCTTGACCAAGCCAAAAAATTTGACACAATGCCCCACTTAGGAATAGTTGACAAGTTCATGAATTCAGGTAGAAATCCTTATATCATCCACTTAATAGCCAAGGTAGGGGAGTCTACCTCCACAAAAAGGCCAGTCACTAGAGGAGTCCTCAGGGCCTGGTGCTGGAGCCACTAATTGTTGACATCTACTTCTCTAAAGTCAAGGTCAATATTAAATGCCTCTAGCTGACCAGTGCACAGATGGTTGAAAACTAGACAGAATCCCCCAAAGACACACACATCCTCCATGAAGGACTGACACAGACTAATAACTGATGCCAGAATCACGGTCTACAATTCAATGCCAAAAAATGCATAATAGTATCTTTTAGAAAGACGACACTCCTGGAAATAACTGCTTTGATAATACACCCCTAAGAGTTGGCCCTATAGTCAGGGATTTGGGAATGCCTGTAGGCAATGACTTAGCATTTGATCTTCACATTTCTCCTGTAGTAATTAAATAATTGTATGTTGTGTAACTTATAAGCAAGGGTATGACATCTAAGACCAAAGATTTCATGCTCCATTGAACTCATCCCTCATCAGACCAATCACTGACTACAATGCTCCTTTCAGTATGTATCTGACCAGCCATATATATCATTTGGATTGTCCACAGAGATTCCTTACAAAAAGAATAGATGGTGTAGACAACATGCCCTAAGTGAACCACATCAATGCCTTATCCTTGTACTCAGTCTCTTACATACTGCTGCAAGGCAGTCTATGTCTAGCATTCAGTGCATTCTCTGATCCAGCTCTTATGGATCTGTTGCATATCTGCAAAACAAATAGCATCTTAAATACCTTTTCTACGGTTTAGTAGATAAATATAAGCTTTACAAGGCGGTGCTGAAAAGTTCTAAGCCTGACCAACTTTCTAAATTTTGGGTGTTATTTTGCCTCTGTAGCTGAAAAGAGGGCTATTTCATCTTGTAAAGTGCAAATTTGCAGAATCATAACATTATGTTTTGACATGGTTTATTTCATTGATTGAACAATGTCAACGAAAAGTGTGAAATTTTTAAGTGTGGAACTCTGAAATGCCATGAAGTTCCTATTCCTGCAGAAGAAAGATCCAAAGGAAACCCATTAATGTATGATGCAAACATTGAGTGAAAAGTGCCCTTCTTACTCATAGGTTCATAGGTTCATAGGTTCATACTAGGCTATCTGCCCAAGGGCATTTATAAGCCTAGCCCAGAGTTTTGTGGCTTCCGCCACCCCTTTAGTTTGGAGGATACTATGCCCATTATTTTGCTGTGCCTCTGTCAAGCAGTGACACTGAGATAATCCCTGGGGTATATCTGCAATCTCCCATCCATTGGTCAAGATTTCACTTGAACAAAGCCAGTGAGGTGCTCTGCCTCACATGTACCGGGATTTTGTTCCACATAACACTTCTAATTAAAATCAGCTGTGGAGAAATGGTGTGCAAACTTTAAGTATGGAGATTTTGAGACCGAAGAGGCAGCGAGGTCTGGGAGGCCTCAAATGGTGTCAACTCCTGAAATTGTTGACTATGTCCATGAACTGATTTTGGCAGATCGGCAAATATCAGCTAAAACAATTGCAGAGACACTGTAGATATCCACAAACATGTTGGGTTTTTATAATCCATGAGCAGCTGGGTATGTAGAAGTTAGAGAAAAACAAAAAGACACCTTGGAATCACCAAAGCAAATTCTCTCTCAGTTTAATGAAGCGCTTTTCGTCTTGCACATATGGCAAGACTTCATCAGAAACTGAACAAACTTTAACACAAACAATATATACACGCCCTTTTTGTCACATGACACTTCTAATTAAAATATTGTGTCTTAAAGGCACATCCACATTATTGCTACTTAAAACATTTTTTAAAAACAAAATAATATGTGAAGTTTATGCATAATATTAACTGGAATCTGGGAATATGTGTAGAAACAGTCAGGTAGTGTTAACATACATTCCATCCACAGGTCTGTTAGATAAGAAAACTGTGCCTGCCAATAAAGATTTAAATCCTGGACTGGTAGTGTTTACTCTGGTATAGTATGGCCTGACATGTAGCATTCAGTAACATCTGATATCAGAATAGTACTGTTGTGTCAACCACTGTTTCTCACACTGTGCTACTTAGAAATATGTGTAGGAATGTCTGTATAAGACTGTTGTAATTGCAAGGTCAGATTGTACAACCAAGAGAGACTTAGACAGAAAACACTGAAGGAATAGACAGCAATATCCAAATAGCATACTCTGCTGCGACTTAAATTGTTGTATGTTTAGCAGACACAGCCATGGTTCAAATCCTGGGTATGGTAGTAAGCTGTATGCATAATCATACCTCTCAACTTTATAGATTTTTCAGAATGTCTAGATAATTGGCTCATATTTTCTGCCTGTTCCTCTGTCCCCCTGGCAAATCAGTGGGATGATGTCAAAATTGTAGTCACAAATAATGACATACATTTGCTTTTCAGACCACAAAACCTTCAGAAAATGTATATAAAAACAAATACTGTCACTCTAGCAACTCTCCAAGTTTATGACAGTAATATTCAAAACATGTCCCTATTTGTACCCCCATGTTGTCAAACTTTGTCCAGAGTGTGTGCATTAAGACATTGAGAGGTATGTGTATAATATTAACTTTGAATCTGGGAATATGTGTAGAAACAGTCAGGTAGTATTAAAAATCATTCCCTCCACAGGTCTACCAGGTAAGAGATGTAGAATTTAGCTATAAGACAGTTGAAGTATACACTGTGTACAAACATACCACTGCCCAAACCAAGGCCCTAGGATACTGTAATAATATTTGTACCTTAATGATTAGAACAATGATCATTAAAGTTGTGAGTACTACAAGGATATACAAGTTGTTAATTGAAATCTCTCTTGCATCCCACCATATCTGCAACAATAATCTAAATACACAAATCAGTGGGTATGTTTATACCAAACCTACTGTTGGGACATATGTCCTATTGTTCAATAAATATTGAAATGTGTTTCTATTAATGTTCCATGTTGAAATACTATCATTGGTGGCCTGTTGCTATCAATGTAACCTGCATGCCATTGTAATGCCCACTGTGGTTCCATATATGCATATGTTCTGTTTGGAATACATGCATATGACCGAGCAACCGATAGACGAAACGCGGTTTCCCCAAGCCTAAATGTTGAATCTCCAGGTGTTGAACAGTCGGAATATCATACGAAATTCTGAATTCGACATTTCTGACTGCTCTACCACCTAAACAAGTGCTACCATGGGTCAAAAAGGGGGGGAATAATTTGCGTTTTGGTTACATTGTGTTCGCACTTAGCGAATCTGCTGAACTGCAGTCAAACAATTTCCAATCGGCCATCTGCCTTTCACACAAATGCATGTATTTCATTCTGTTTGCTGTGCAACTGTTCCAAATCTGGTGTTTTGGGTTAATGGAAATATCTATACATGCTGTTATAACTAATCCTGGATTGTGTTGACTATTACTAACCCACATATGTTTTAAAACTGCAATACCATAGCGCATATTTGAAGGCCGGTCCCAGAGGACCCACCTCTCCCACCTCATCTGGCCATGACACCGGGTCCCAGCAAGCCTGGGACCCACCACGGGACCTCCTCATCTGCTGGTCCGGCACCACCTTTGGGTGTAACCATCTGCGGGGATGGGGCTTATCCCCCCAAGAGCAGGTGCGGACAGAATCTTGTCACTGGAAGTCAGGTCCAGGGATTGGTGCGTAGCAAGCTCTGAAGGGAGTTTGGAGATCTGCTATGCCAGCTTGAAGGCCACATGGTGCCACAGCCTGCCACTCCTGCTCAGCCCCCAGCACCTTTGGGGCCATGAAGATGCAGTGGTGACACTGTTTCCATTTGGGGGCTCATGGGCTTCCAATTTCCAAACACCCCTCCCCATCCAAGGTGTTTACTCCCCCACGTGTCATATACCATCTCTGTATGCTGTCTTGTCTGTCTTGTCTGTCTTCCTACCCAACCTACCTCCCCAAATATACCTAATATCCTCCTTAAAAAAAAAAAAAAAAAAAAAAGGGCAATCTGTTCCCCCCAAAAAATTTTGCTCCATACATAGGTGTCCATTTTGCACACATGTCCACTGGACACATGTAATCTGGTCTAATTGGCTTCACAACACATTATTGTTGTCCTCACTTCTCTCTCCGGGGATTGAGTGCCCAAATCTTACCTCCAAATTCAGTACATATGCACATCTGTTGCTGTAGAAGAAATGGACAGCAATGGACCTTCCCTACACCTGTCCTGCACATCCCTAGCTACTTTCCCTGTTGTTTTTCCCTCTGCATGCCCCCTTTTTCACCTGTCCTTTCCTATCACCCCTTTTTTCTTTTCTTTTAAAGAAATTAGCTTGGGGGTAAGTGGGATTAAGCACATTTGCAAATTGGATCCACACTCTGAACCCCTCACTGCAAAACATATGCCCAAAGGCACTGTTAATGGGGTGAAGGGGCCTTAAATAGGGATCTCTTGTAATTATTGCCATTATCTTTCCTCCACAGCTGAACAGATCTGCCTTGCAACACAATAACAAGCACTTGCAAGTCTTGAACCTAGGATCCTGCACAACATATCCACAACAACTTAACAGTAAGTCATCTCAGCTATAAGATGTCAGGATGATTTCTCTAACATATCATGCAGAAAAGTCAGTCTACCATAAGGAATGTACAATGTGGAAACAGTAAGCATTATAATGATATACACACACACACACACACACACACACACACACACACACACACACATATATACATATACACACACATATATATATATATATATATATATATAACACACACACATATATATATATATATATATATATATATATATATATATATATATATATATATATATATATATATATATATATATATATATATATATATATATATATGGTTTACCGACATAATGTTGAATGCTAAATGGTTTAAACTGAATTGGTTGAACACACTATATTAAATGATCAAAATTTTGAAATAAAATTAGTCTAAACACACAATGCTGAAATGATCGAATTTGACCATTTCTGCACTGTAGTGTGATCTTGGAGTTGATATATTTAAGTAGGGGGGGGTATGGGGGCACAGCCCCCACAAGGGGGTGCAGAGGAGTATAGCCCCCGTGCAAAATAGTAGAGTTGATCTTATTGCTTTTTCAATGAAATGATTGTAGACATTTTGATAATTCAATGTTTTGGGTGGAGATGTTGTTTTTCGACCAAATGACTATTAGACATTATGGCATTCAACATTATGTTGGTAAACCTATATATATATATATATATATATATATATATATATATATATATATATATATATACATGCATACACATATAAATATATAACTACTTACAGATATGTATAAAAAGAGTATATATAGAGGGTGCATAGCATATTAAACAGCCATTATTCTTACAGTTGTCATCTTTTCAAATGGCCAGTGTTTGATTCTTTCCTACAAATGAGAATTATTGCATGAAACATATACCCACACACAATGCAAAGGACATGACACCACACACAAGTTTGCATACATATAAATGTTTATTTGTGTACTATTTCAGTTGTTTATGCCATTTCTTATAGCAGTTAGGTGTTTGAAATGCATAACAACTGATTAATGCAACTCTCAAACAAAACATATGATACAGTAATCTGCAAAACATAATATACTTTGCCATCTAGGATAAAGCCTTCAAGTAGAACAACAGCAAAAAAACACACTTGCCTTGAAGGTAGGAATCAATCAACAATTACAGATGTCGTTCAGCAACCTCCAATTACACTCTGTACTCAACCCCTACGGGGAAAAGTATTAGTTGTCACAATGTAAATGTATCTGTTACATAACAATGCTTAACTTAAAATGTCACTATCACATTGACAAACAGAATTGTGTGTAAGACAGTAAGCTGTAGCCTACCACTGTTCCGATGGTGAAACGTATGAAAATGTACAGCCTTATACCTTAATGTTTCTTACTACTGATATCCCTCACATGTTGTAACAGCCTAGGTTAAAAACATTTAATACCCCTCCCCCGTATAATGTCTTACAAGGGCATATAACAGTGTTTCTCCATACACTGAGGTACATGGTCACACACATTTTGTCCAGCTGTAGCCCTCATATATATGGACCCTACCCCACAATTTGTGTGGGAGTCCACAACATCACTGGAATGATAGCAGGAATGCCAGCACTAAATAATGATAGGCCATTACCTAACAACCTCTTACTGCATGACATCTGGACAAAGCCTGGTATATAGGTGGAGGACAGAGGCTGAAACACAGGGCCATATTTGAAATATTGCTGTTATACACTGTGAACATTGCTGGTGTTACAGGATTGGTGCAACATACCCTTACTCAGGAATATGAAGTCAGAAACACAAATGGATGTTTCCATGTACAGATAGCAATCAACAGAGAGAATGGCACTGATATGTCAGAGACAAGACTCGCGTGGTAAACAGACAAAACATAATAGCCAAACCTCTGGCCATCATGTGGATAGGCCCACAGTTGAGAGCTATGCAGGCAGACTGCATTCCTTTCAAAACTAGCATGTACACACAAACCCTGTAAAACTAGCAGTATTCAATGCATATAACAGCAATACTCACACACTGTCCCTAGGTCTGGAACCTTATGCAAACATGTAGTTGGCCTGTGTCTGCAAGTCCTGTTGTAAGAGGTATTGTTACCTGCTGTCTCTAACACTGCTGCCCACACACAGAAAGGGTATCTTCCATACAGGAAAGGTAAAGGGACAAATGCCCACAAGATGTAGTCATTTATAGTAGTGGGTTGCTATGACATTGGCTATTGGAAGTACTACACAGCTGGCTGCATGTAATTAGCAAGTGGGAAACACCAATTGGTGCAGAGGCCATCACCTGATTAAGAGCATCACCTACAAAAGCCATGCTGCAACCTATTCAAACCAGCTCAATCTCTGTAATGGAGGGAGTGAGAGAGACAGGGAGAGAGAGAGAGAAAAATAAAAATAATAAAAAAACAAAAACAAAAATAATACTAAAAAACAGAAACACTACAAAAAAAAAAAAACAAACCAAACAAGGAAGACATCCAAGTGGCATACAGAAGACAGCACAATAATAAAACAGGTATGTGAAACATGTCAGCATGTAATTGCATGTAGTACTTGGTCTGTAATAATGGGATAGATGATGTTGAAAGATTTATATGTGCCTTCAAGACTTGCTGTAATGATGTCCTGCTGAACAACTGCTATGGACATAGCATCTGGCCCTGTGAGCAGTGGGCTATACCTGTCAACTGTGCAGATCTGCACAGAATGTCAAGATTTAAACCATCATAGTGTTTGTTCTGTTCCTTCAAATGTGTATATTAGTCTAGCAAATAGCTGAAGGTAAAAGTAATGAAGTCATGATAGACATATGAGTTTCAGACCCCACCGCCTTCAGAACAGTCATGGTAATGTGAAATGAATCATGCACAAACTTCACAAGTTTGTAATAGGCATATCCACGATCTGCCCCCATATATCCCCCCCTAATGTTAGGCTGTTTTCCACATTTGACACTCTGTTTCGTAGCAAGGCAAGTGCAGCTGTGGAGGAAGGAGGTTCAGAGTGTGGATCCATGGATCCAATCTCTGAATGCACTCTACATATATATATATGTCTACATATATACAAACACACACACACACACATATATGTATATATATATATATATATATATATATATATATATATATATATATATATATATATATATATATATATATATATATATTTATATATATATATATATATATATATATGTGTGTGTGTGTGTGTGTGTGTTGTGTGTGTCACAAGATGGGTTGCCAACTGGCTCATGGACAGAACCCACATTGCGAGAGTTGCAAGAGCTAGGTCTGACTCTAAACTGGTTACAAGTGGCGTTCCCCAGGGCTCAGTCTTAGGATCCCTCCTGTTCTGCATATACTTCTCAGAGGTACAGGCAAGCACAGGAGGACTATGGCTGATCAAGTTCGCAGATGACTGCAAACTAGGGGCTATAGTTGACTCTCTGGCTGACACAGACATCCTCCAAAAGGGTCTCACTGAGAGGCATACCTGGTGTCAAAATCATGGCCTCAAGCTAAATGCCAAAAAGTGCATAGTTATCCCCTTTGGAAAAAACAAAGTACCCACAAACTACCACATAGGTGATAGTCCCCTAAATATGGAAGACGTAATAAGGTATCTGGGGGCCCAAGTAGAGAGTAATCTCACCTTTGATAATCACATTGCCAAAGTGGTTAGAATCTCCTTCTACATTGCCCACCTGATCACAAAAGGGTTCGCATCCAGATCAAAAGAGGTCATTGTGCTCCTGTACTCATTACTCATCAGACCCATCATAGAGTACAAAGTCCAATTTGGGATGTACCTTACAAGACACCTGCAACAGCTGGAAAGACCACAGAAGTACCTCACCAAGAGGATCACTGGCCTCAAACAGATGCCCTATGCAGCTCGACTGAAGAAACTCCAGTTGCACTCAGTTGCATACCACCTACTCAGAGGTGATCTCTGCCTGACATACAAGGCCATGTCCAACTCAGAAATGATGGACATGCTCCACCTAAAGAAAACCTTATCCTATCAAGGCACACTCTCTAGGGATCTAAACCTCACCACAACAATAAATAGAATGTGCTGGAAGGATAGATTTGTGTCCCAGAGACTTCCCATGCTTTGGAACAAGATTCCAATCTACGTTAGGCAGAACTCCTCACTAACACTCTTCAAAAGAAACCTTGATGAGTGGATGGGAAGCAGAAAGTTTGCCCCGGGGATCACTTCAGTGGCTCTGCTGGACAGAGGCACAAAGAACTAATCTAAGGGGGTGGCAAAAGCCAACACATTCTGGCTAGGCTTTTAAATGCTTTTGGGCAGATAGCCTAGTACCTACCTATGAACTTATATATATATATATATATATATATATATATATATATATATATATATATATATATATATATATATGTGTATATATCTATTATGTATATATATATATATATATATATATATATATATATATATATATATATATATACATTTTCCCTACTGTTGAATGACTGTGCTGCATGATATGTTTGAGAAAACATTACACATATCTGCAGCTCAGATGGCACAGTGGTAAATTGCTGCGGCTATGGTGTGCAGGGTCCTGGGTTAGACACTTGCATGGGCTGATACTTTATTTGCTGGCCAGAACAAGGGCTGTTGGATACAGAGTGATTAAGGCGCCTATAAGCAGTTGTATGTGGGTCTGAAATGGACAGTTATGTATGGTGTGAAATTCTTTTTGAGAACAGACTGCCTTGTTTTTGTTAAGGTGAGAGAGGGATGTTGGGGAAGGATAGTAGATATATTTGGGGTGGTAGGTTGGGTTGGAAGAAATACAAGACAGACAAGACAGCATACAGGGGAGGTATATGACACATGTGGGGGGTAAACACGTTGGATGGGGAGGGCTGTTTGGAAATTGGAAGCCCATGAGCCCTCAAAGGGAAACAGTGGGACTGAAGTCCCCACCCATGGGCAGTCACCACTGTACCTTCACGGCCCTGAAGGTGGCTGTGCTGGGGGCTGACTCTATAATTGTGCCATGAGGGGCTCACACTAGTGTAGCAGATTCCCCCAATTCTCTGTGAAGCTCCCTATGCACCAGACCCTGGACCTGACTTCAGGTGACAGGATCCTGCCTGTGCCTGTTCTGGGGAGCAAGCACCATCCCCTGAGGTGGTTCCACTTGAAGGTCATGCATGACCAGTTGATGAGGATGTCCTGGGGTTGGTTCCAGACATGGTGTGGCCTGATGCCATGGCCAGATGAGGTGGGAGCGGTGGTTCTTCTGAGAACAGCCTTCCCAAACATGTTATCGTGTTGCAGTTTTAGAACATATGTGGGTTAGTAATAGTCAACATAATCCAGGATTAGTTATAACATCATGCATAGATATTCCCATTAACCCAAAACACCAGATTTGGAACAGTTGCATAGCAAACAGAACGCATGGAAATATGGAACAACAGTGGCCATTACAATGGCATGCAGGTTACATTGATAACAACAGGCTACCAATGATAGTGTTTCAACATGGAACATGCATAGAAACACATTTCAATATTTGTTGCACAACAGGATATATGTCCCAACAGTAGGTTTGGTGTAAACATACCCATTGATTTGTGTGTTCAGATTATTGTTGCAGATATGGTGGGGGAGGAGATATGTCAATTAACAACTATTATAGCCTTGCAGTATGAGGTCCTCGGACCTTTTTTCCTGTTTATGTCTTCCAGGTACCATGTCCCGGGAGCGTATCCCTGCTTACACTCCCCAGGAGAATGATATAATAATAAACTTCCTTATGCAGCACCACAGAACTCTCTTTGGACATATGGCCCATGATCTGCAAGAGAGGACTGTCCTGTGGAATGAGCTCGTCCACAGGTAATTGATGTCAGTCTGCATAACCACAGTTATGAGCAGGTGCGACATTGTTGGACTGATCTCATCCGCCACGACCATCAGCATGCTGCTGCAGTTAGGAGGGACCAGCTAACCACAGATGGGGGTCATGCCATCCAGCCCCCACTGATACATGCTAAGGAGCTCCTCAGCAGCATTGGGGCACCCTCCTGCCAGCCAAGACAGGAACCTGACAATAGCATTGTGGAGGTGGGTGCTACCCACACAGTGGACGATGAGCATGCAGGTAAGGCCCCAGAGCACATTAGTAGACCACTGTTGCTTATCCATCTTCATCTATAAAGTATCTTCATGCATATGTCAGATAACAAAGGCTGTTGCTCCAGTGTGGTAATGAACAGATGTGCATAATCTCTGGTATTGTGGGTTTGTACTGTTGATGTACTGAAATGCTGCTCCCACCCTGTACCAATGCCACAGGTGTGGCTACTGACATTACATCTCTCATACAACTATGTAGGTCCTTCTGGTATACAGCTGGGGCAGCAGCCTATAGGTGGTTTGCCAATACACTGGCCATGTTATGGCCGTGGTATTTGCCATACACTCATTTAACACACATACCCATAATGCATGATGCATTATTATTGCTGCTGTTAACTGCACTGCATCACAGTGGTCACCATGGTGGCATATCTGAAGGGTATGTAAGAGTCCTGCAGTATACCTAACAACCTGTCAGTGCATGATGTGTAGACAGAGATGCATATAATGGTGGGACAAATGGCCTACAGTAGGGACATGTCTGAAAGATTACCCTTCTACAGTGGCTACGACAGTGTATACACCACTATTACAATGGCAACTGTTACATATCTACACAACCGCATATCACAATGCCACATTCCACACCTTTTACAACCTGTAATGTGATCCTAACATGAGCAATGAATGTGTAATATAGAATCCTATGTTAGGACAACAAATATGGGGAATACATACCTTAACAAACACTGGAAACATATGTGTGCACACACTCCAAATAACATATTGTGGAAGCAGATTTTGAGGTACTGACAGCATTTACTCTTCTTTGAATATGCACCTTCCATCAAGTACAGGGCCTCAATGTCACTCCAAGTAATGGTCTGCTATGCAAGAAGTATGTCCATGACATTTTCCCTCTCACCTGAGGCAGCCATGGCTTGCACACATCTTACAAACCATGGAATGGATCCCATATCCAAAAGGAGTGGGAGACGTAGCCTTACCTCACCATTGCATATACCATGGCAAACAGTGCAGATAGTCATGTATGTGACTATGAACTATGGGACAACATTAATGTAGAAAATAAACAGATGCCCATCCAAGATTGATGGCAACACATGTTGCAAACTGGTCATGGAAGCTGCCCAGAAACATGTAGAAACACTGAGGGACTTTATAGGAATGTCTAGCAAGTATTGCCTGCACAGTACCTGTGTCGACAATCACCTGGACTTTGCATAAGTGTGGCCTATGTGTTAGGGTAATCAGATGAAAGAGTTGTTCCACAGGAAACATCATCCAGGGCTCTCTACAGGTAGCATATGCATAGCACCAAGTCTCCCAAAGGCATGTGTTGCAATGTGTAACGCTGTACCGAGACCAAAGCTGAAACCTAGCGACAGTATTAATAAAGATACATGTGGTGCACAAGCTAGCAGGAACTAGGCCAGTAGACATGGTGTTCTGAATTTGCAACACTGCAAAATGACATTCATGTGTGGCCCATAGTTGTCACACATCTGCAATAAGACTGAGGATTGGGAGCAGGGACGTCGGGAGGCATACACACTGTACTGATTTCAGTACAACTTATTTAGAAGGGGGGGGTAGCTTTTTAAATGTTTGTTTTTCGCGCTTTACTGCACAATGACGTCAGGCAGTCAGAATGGAGCTCACCGTGCATGTATTTCCGGCCGTTACACAGGCGGGAGAGGATTCAAGCGTTATGGACTATTTACACGAGTGGGAGAGGATTGTTTTGGAGACTATGGATGTAGGCGTTATGGAAGACAAGAGAGGGTTGGTGAGTGATTCAAGCGTTATGGACTATTTATTACACGAGCGGGAGAGGATGCAAGCGTTATGGAAGACCAGAGAGGGTTGGTGAGTAATATAGAGTATGTGTGGAGATTCAAGCGTTATGGAGTGTGTGTGTGTGTGTGTGTGTGTGTGTGTGTGTGTGTGTGTGTGTGTGTGTGTGTGTGTGTGTGTGAGTGTGTGAGCATGTATAAATTTAGTCATTTTTCAGTACACATTTGAATTGTGTTAGTTCCTTTTTAATGATAGTGCATCAAGAGGTAACTAAAAAATAACCCCAACATGCAGTTGCTGACAAACTTCATTAGCTGTAGGACTGGATTTATGCCTTGAAGGACAGAGAAGTATAGTCCATAAATGAGGAGTCTTAGAAGCACACAGTACTGTACACTGTTAGTTATGTTCTTCTTTCCTTAGGAAGCATCTACTACTTTCAGCCACATTGTTATCCACCCTACCTTATAGTGGCCATCGTTTAGGTTTCTTAGTGTATTATAATACCAGTATGGCATTTTGTGTGAATTTCCTTGGCTATAGCTAGAATGAGTGACCACTATCCACTGCCTTTGTGACTATGTCGAAATATATACTAAATTAAATAGACACAACCTCCCTTTCAAAAAACAAACTGCTGCAGGTACAGCTGTATGCAATTTTTGATATTGCGCTTTATGAAAACATATGATGTGTTCCATGGCCTTACAAACTGGATTAGTTAGGCTGATGGGTTTATAGGAAGTGAGGTCTAGAGTGGGGCCCCTTATGAACAGGCATCAATACAGCAGATTTACATACTTCAGAAACTCTCCCTGAGTCTAAGCGTTATGGAAGACCAGAGAGAGTTGGTGAGTAATATAGAGTATGTGTGGAGATTCAAGCGTTATGGAGTGTGTGTGTGTGTGTGAAAATGCCCCAGGTGAGATGTACTGGTGATTAGTCATGGTGGTGTGGTAGGGAATACCTCAGGCTTGAACCCTGTACCTTGTATGCAGGTGTTAAAGACCTGAATTCCCTACCCACCACCATTTGTAAAAAAATTGCAGATTTTTGCCTCATATTTGATCTGATCAATATCTGTATCGTATCTGTGGTTTTTAAATATTGCAATGCTTGAAATTTGATGGTGCAGTGGTAGCAACGTAGCATTGATGTCTCACAGCTGTAGGTTCTTGGATTTGGTTCTTGGCTGGGGGTTCTGTATCTTCTCCCTGTGTTTGTGTGGGTTTGCTTTTGTGTCCTCCCATGTTACAAAGACATGTCTGCATTATTTTTTCCTGGGCCTCTGCTGAGAATTGTTTTTTTTTTTTTTTGTTCCAAGTCAGACTGTCCTGATTAACAAATTGACAGGCATTTAAATTTCAGACTTCAGGTTTCTGAATGTTTACTTCCTTACATATTTGATGGTGCAGTGGCAGTATTGTTGCCTCACAGCTATAGGTTTTCTGGTTTGATTCTTGGCTGGGGTGCCTTCTGTGTGGAGTCTGCATCTTATCCCTGTGTTTGTGACATAGTAAAACAATGTTTTATTCTAGCAATAAATATATACTAACACAACCTTTTTTATAGCAATTTGTTTAAGTTTATGACTATTTGAAATTTGTCCTTATTTTTGGGACTGTAATACCCTGTTATTGGCTTTGTCCAGGTTTTTTGTGCTAAGGTTGACAGCTATGGCAAGAACTGAATTCACTGAATATGTTTGAGGGCTGTATTCTCTCATTACTGGGTTTGTCCAGGTGTTTTGTGCTAAGAAGTTGACAGCTATGGTGAGAACTGAATTCATTAAATGATAGCCATTTAAGTTTCAGTCTTCCTCTCTTTCACAAAGCAGGTGATTTGGCATAGTGGTATGTTGTTCTGACTATTTTGCACAGTGACCTTGGCAGTAAAATGTATGATGGTAACGCAGCATTTTATTCTAGCAGCTTTCCAAGATTATACAAGCAATGTTTAATGTGTTCCTGTTTTTTGCCCTTTTGACCCACCCCAATAAATTTGGCTTTTTCCAGACTTCTTGTGCTGCGAAGTTGAGATGTAGTTGAGTATTGCGTAGATTTTACAAGGAGCTGAGAGCTGCAGGGGAAGAGAAGTTTAGTGCTGATTATGCTAAGTTGGCTCACATTGCTAGTAGCACAAAATGTTGTGTACTTGCTTTTAATGCAGAAGGTTGTTGGTTCTACTCCCATAAGGGGTGAATGCTGCTGTACTGAAAGTTAAGACACTAACTATGAGCCTGTTATCAGTTTGCCATCCATTTCCTATTGCAATATTACTAGCTTATTATTAATGTAATTTAGGCAATTTATTCCTCAGAGGCATCAGACACTTTTTATTTTTCGTTGACTTTTTTTACTACTTCAGAGATTGTGCATATTATTTACTGATAATGGTGGACTGTAAAAGTTTGACTAGACTTTTATGATGGAAATGTTCTGAATTGGGCAGTTTTGTTTCATTGTTTACTGGAAAAATGTTCAAAGCAATAGGAAGGTGTATCAAAGAGCACATGTATGTTTCATATGCAAGGGGCCTATGATTTAAAAGCAGCCCAGAATTAATTTTTATCTGCCACGGGTAAAATGTATTTTTCTTTGAATGTGGGTTTTAATGTTGTTTTAATGAATGTGAGTTTCAAGGGCAGAGAAGTTTTAATGCCAAGTTTGTTTAGCAGATGTCTTAGTGTTTGTGCTGTAAAATGCAAAATAAAACTTTCAAATGAAGTTCAAATCATCATAGAAGTAAATCAGTATGCACATTAGTGTTTATGGTAAATGGAGTGAAATAGCAAAGTAATGGATCATTGGAATGGCTGCAGGGGGAGGCTCCATTCGACCATGGTTTTATGAGGGGGAAGGGCTGCAAACTTAGACAGCCCCAGCTGAACTATACCTCCCAACTGTCCAGATTTTCAAAGAATGAATAGATTTTTTGCTTCTTATTTTTGGTTTGTTCCTCATTTTGTGGTTTTCTGGCAAATTATTTAGGAATTAAGTCACTAAATAATGACACACTAGTTTCAGACTTTATAACCTTCAGAAAAATGCATGCTAAAATAAGACCTGTTCTATCAACTGTCCCAGTTTATACAAGAGCAATTTTTAGTACTGTTTATATGTTCCTTCAATATATTTGGCCTTGTCCAGATTTATTGCATTAACAGGTTGAGAGGTACATGCAAATAAATTGCTTTATAGAATTAGGCATAGCCAAACCTCAACTGTCCCTGATTTTGGCTCAAAATGTTACTCTTCCCCTAATGATCCCTCCACAAAATAGCAATTTTGGAAGAAAACAGAGGGTTTACTTTACTTTTATAAATAACTGTAATGATCAGAGTTATACATTACTTTTATTTCAGAAATGCATGTAGATTCTCTAATTTTGTCAGCTGCTCTAAGTTAACTGTGCTCATATTAAAATGGTGTCCCTCCTTTGACAGGTTCCCAGCTGTATTGTCTGGCAATTTTATATTTTTGCATCACATTTTTGGTCTGTTTTTCATAAAATTGCAGTTTTCTGGCAAATTAGTGGCAAATTGTTAAAGACTGAAGTCAGAAAATAATGCAGACATTTCAGTTTCAGATTTCATACCTTTCAGAAAATTCATACTGATGCAAGACCTACTACTATTCTATTATCTTTCTAAGTTTATAAGAGCAATATTTAAAAAAAATGTCCTTATTTTTGGGCCTTTGCCTCAGTTTTATTTATGAGTTTGTTGCTGTATGAGGTTGAGAGGTGTTGTGTGTGCGTGTGTGTGTGTGTGTGTGTGTGTGTATGTGTGTGTGGTAGGTAGCATACCTCTCAACTGTCCACATTTTGCAGAATGTCCAGATTTTTGCCCCATATTTTTTCTGTTCCTCATAGATTTTGTGATTTTCTAGAAAATCATTGAAGGCTGAAGTTGCTAAATAATGGCAGACATTTGAGCTTCAGACTTCATGTCCTTTAGAAAAATTCATGCTAGCACAAATCCTGTTATTCTAGCAACTTTCTAAGTTCACGAGAACATTATTTAATATCTGTCCCTGTTTGTTTTAGGCTTTGTCCATATTTCTTGCACTAAGAGGTAGGTAGGGGTGTGTGTGTGAATGAAACATCCTAGTTAGTGGTAGCAGGTTGTTAGTAATTTACTCAAGCTCAAAACCTGTACCTTAGTTACAGAAAACAAAAGCATAAAGTCTCTACCCCAACTACCATGCTGCATTTTTCAAAGAACTGACATTTCAGGTTAATTTTCAATTCAAGGAACCGAGTTTGAGTGAATTTATATTATATTACTGAAGAGGCATTACAGCGAATGTCTCTTCATCGACACTAAAAGAGCGAACCGTGAATTAAGAGAATGGCCATAGCTTGGCTGGGGAGGGGGGTAGCAGTTTGAGAGCTGTCAGTACAAATTTGAAAATCCTAGCTACACCCCTGATTGGGAGGGGTGTCATTCTGAAACACAACAATATACTGAAGCATACATCCAAAGTTCACTAAGAATGGCTATATCCGAACACAGTCAAGGTCATGAATTGTGCCAAACATAACTCTGACTCCACAGCAATAGTGAAGGCACTGTGTGACCTCCAAGGGCTGTGCACATGAGCTGACTTTCCAATCCGGCATAGTTGGGGAACATCTGTAGGGTAGAGTGAACAAATAATGGCAAGTGAAGATGGGCCATGCTAGTATACCCCTTCCAGGAATAGTGACTGCTGAAGTTCACTTAACAGGTGCTGCAACAAACCATCGTGTTAAGGGTGTGCACACTTATGCAAGCCACATATTGTATGCATCTCAATCAGCATCTGCACAACTAATACATTAGTTTGATACTGCATTTGATTGCACAAGTCATATGTTACATATCAGGTGTGTGTAATGTTAACATATGCAGTATTGCGGCCCCATTGCATATCATGGAAGAGGCTGGCATGTCAATAAGGGTGTGTACACTCCTCATAGCCACAGTAAGCTTTGAAGGTTGTCAGTGTAATTGGATTTTATTGCTCATACATGCACTACTGATGATGAGATCTGCAAATCAGAGTTCAGGCATTCACTATTGACATCTGTCCTCAAATCATCCCAGGTATGTGTCAGACAAAGACATAGGGGCTGTGAGCAACAGAGCAAACATAACTGCCACACATATACACATTCAGCAATGTTGTGTACACTCATGAGTTATGGTGCACAGTACATGCCAGGGTGCTGAAAAGGTGTGTCCCAGGGGAAGGGGCATCACCTACTAACACAACTGATGCATCACAGAGATGTATAATGTTGGTAACAAGGACTGAGTATAGCTGCAGTGCTTGTTGTTGTGTGCCATATGTCATGCATGTTGACTGTTGGGTAATCAGAGGTCTGTGTAATATCTTTGTGGCACCTCACCTGTACGTGTATGTGTGTGTGTTTGTGTGTGTGTGTGTGTGTGTGTGTGTGTGTGTGTGTGTGTGTGTGTGTGAGTGTGTGTAGAGGTAAGCAATGATGTACAGGTCTTAAATTACATTTTTTGTTTTCCCCTCACAGGTGGCGAAGTGGGTCAGAGTCCCTCCTGCAGTCAAACTGATGTCAGTGTCCATACAGACACTGACAATGATGATACGTATGATGAGGTGTCAGGGGCTGAAGCTGTGCCATCAGTTCACATCCCAATTTTATCCACCCCCATCCCCACACATAGTCACAATGCTTATACATACCCCATCACCAGTGGCCATAGATGAGGGACAGTTGGCAGGTGACGGCATGTGACAGGACAGTGTAGTGACTATGGCAAGTATGTCTGTACACAGCACCCATAGCCAGATGACCGGCAAGGTACCACATAGGCAGATGTACAGGGGTGTTCATAGGAGGGCTGCTGGCCATCATGCCCCTGGCAGAAGTGCCACAGCAAGTGTCATCAGGTGCATGTTTCAGGCCATCATGGAGACACAGGCATGTATGGAATGTTATACCAGGGTCTGAGGCTCCAGAGGGCAACTCATTTTGTTGTACTTGACAACATCCGTGATCTTGCAGGTGCCCACTGTTATTTTGCAGAGGGTCTGGTTTGGGTGAGATGGTGGGAATCCTCAACCGTGCAATGTCTGTGTTAGAGCATATGGTGGGAGTATGGTGACAGCCATGTGGACATTGGTCAGCAACACCAACAGGTGGAGGTCTACGTGGACATGCAACAAGTCACAGCCACTCCCGTAGTGGCAGTTCCAGCACCAGTACTGCAGGGGGGGGAGGGTGCTGTCCACACAACAACACAGGAGGCCATGTGCACATGGTCCTGGCCAATCCCAACAGGGACCAGGATCCAACAGACATTTGTCATAATCAGGGGAGAGTACCATATTTGGGCTTGTACCTGCTAGTCCCCATGGAACCCCTGGCAGGCACAGTTCTTGTGTCCATGGCCGGACATGGTGAACTGCACACCTTGCCATGTAAGGTCTGCAGCTGTCCAACAAACCCTTGTGTAGGGCAGCCACATGGCAGAACTGTGTGCATATATACACACACATATCACCAACACAGCTAGGGCACCTTCATACCTACACAAACCATATCTGCACAGCCCAATTGATAATGAAACCCCCTAACACACACACACATGATTTCAACCAAACTGCTCAGCTTAGGTCTCTGGCAAACTCACAACACACCCTGTGCATATGATGATACCTGTGCCACATCCCTGTCATCAATACCATCGATGCAGGGACATGCTAATATGATTCTGATGTACAGGGTGAATGTACTAATGTTTAGCAATGTAATGCTGTGTAACATGTTTTAAGTTGGAAAGTTTAATGCTTACATGTCAGGATGTGTAGCTGTCCAGCCATGATGCATTATAGCTGTTATTAACACTGACTGACTGTGGTCTCCATAATGTATTTAATTTGTGTTGTAGTTGTCTGTGTGTCAGCAGAATGTTGGTCTGCTGTTGTTTCCTGCAAGGAGTATGGCACTGTGATGATAAATTGACTGTGTCATATCCTGGGTACAGCTGAACACAAGTAACAGGTCTGTATAACAGTTACTACATGTGCCACATGGCTGATAGGTCTGAGGTGTATATACAGGTGAGTGCATGGTGGCTGATGTCAGCAGCTCTTCTACAGTGGACAATGGTAAGTGTACTGGATGGCACACGCCAAATGTGGGTGAATAACGCACACACACACACACACACACACACACACACACACACACACACAGGCTTTGGTGTTGATGTAATAAACAGAGAATATCGTACACATGCATGTACTTAATTTTGCAGTGAACTCATTTTAGCCTATGTAATTCCACCAAGACAAAACAGGCAAATCATCACATCAGTAATTAATCAGTCTGCCAGTTTAATGTCATTGACGATGTTAGTGGCAGGGTATATGTCCTCTTCCCCAATGCAGTGCAATCCTGGAGTGGGTAAATATAGGTGTGCTGGTGTGGGTGGCACAGCCCTCCACTATGGAGGGTGTGGGGTGGTGTAGAACCACACATAGTGTAATCGACAACTACTTAACCTGTTAACATAAACTGTACAGTATTACAGCAGACTAAGTGGGAGATACACACAACAATATCCCCAATGACGGTGGCTATGCCCACAACATCCCCACCCAACTCCAGTATCGCTGTACAGCTGTACAGTGAGGAAGAGGGCATTTAGACATCTACTGCTAGTTTTGATGGAATGAATTTCCACAAGATGATTTATTTGAAGTGTTAGCATTTGCCAGTCAGTTATCAGGCAGATGACATCCTGGGACATGTATTTTCTGCAGACTGAAGTAGATCCCTTCACATACACACACACACTTACTTGGCAACACTGAGAGTAGAAACCCTACCTAGGTGCTTATTGCTACTAATGTGTTTGGCCTTAATTGCATACACCACATAACTTTTAGGATGAGGTGTGTCCTGAGTTTCTTATTAAGTGAAGAACATCACCAGGCCTTGTACAGTATGGTAATGGGGGATCATCCTGGGTGTTAATGAATAATACATAGTATGACATACTGTCATATACACACTGACACACACATAACAGCCATAGACACATCTGAGAGACCTGGGTTTATCAGTGCTACCTACCTTGTCAGTGAGTCCATTCTGTTACAGATAATTTGCGCACAGCACATGCATCATTGGGCTGGATAGTGTAATTAGTTACCTGTATGGTGACAGCATTCCTCATTCAGTGGACCTTGGGGCATGTACTGGGGTTACCATGGTGTAAAAACAATATACCCATCACCTGCACCCCACATTGGATATTTTACTCACTGAAACCCACGATAATGCTCTGACATACCCACAATCACACATTGGCCAGGACTGCAATACAACTAATTTTCTATCTAATCAGTGCTACTACAGGGATATGCATTTATTGCACATGCCACAGGGATAGTAGGGTGAGGGTTTGTCATGGCTCTCCTAATGTCAGCAACATCACTGTCCCTTACAATGTATGGCAAGGTGTATTGTATTTGGAGAATGTGGCCTACAAATATACACACTTGCACACATGCACACACTTGCTAGGACTCAGAGGGTGACCCATGCCTATCTACCCATTTGTACAACAGGAGTATGCTGGTACTGCAAGCTCCAGGTAGCCCATAGGGTGAAGAATGAAACAAGGTACATGTCATGTCAATTACAGCAGCAGCCATTTATAACTATGGAAATAGGGGGTGTAGTGGGTGAGAAGGCCCTCAGGGTATTATCATCTACAAGCTTACAAACACACAGACACTGTTATTCACAGTAATGCACACTGACACATTTGTCAGTACTGGGGTTCATAGGTGCAGGAGTTCCTAGGTGTGTACCTGTATAATGTCCTTGGAGAGATGAGAAGAGTAGGGGATGTGGGTACAATGGTATCATGCCACCTGACATTTGTCAGCAGGCCATCTATCAACCGTTGCCACTTGAGTGATCCCCAGGGTAACAGTTAAATGCAACATCCAATCATCTGGTTTTCTCTAGCAGAGGGCCAGTGAGCTGTTCCAATTGACATGTATGCAACATATATTACATAACATGGCCAGTGTCTGGGTTGGAGACCTGTACCCAAGCATGTTCTGTTGACTGTGGTAATCTAGTTGAGGTATCCATGGCATATGGTGCATGCAGGGTGGGGATTCCTAGCTTTGGCATTCATAACACAGCTGGACAGACATGTCAGTGTCAGTCAAGCATAGATTGCCTGGAAGCAGCCAAGATGGATACCTGACATCTGCACATCTGGTCAGAGGACAGACAGAAATCAGCTAGCCAACAGGTTATGCATTAGGATGAATGTTTGACAGGTAGACATCTGACACTGATAGGTATGCCATTACTACATGACAGCAGTTCTCAATGACATGTCCTATACACATAATAGTCTACAGTTAATATCCACATATGAGATCAATATCCAGTAGCAAATACTTAATAACACACAGCTCACACAACAAGAACACGATAGTACTCAGAGTCCAGCTTTGCATGTGGGGGTGTATGGTTCCAGTACTACAATCTGCAATCTTCTCTTACTTGGGAAACAGTAGTAACGTAATGATACAATACATGCAAGTGTGACTGCATATAACCTGGGATGCTACCCATGTGTGAAACACATAAAAAGAGAAATGATTGCTGTACTAGCCATATATACTCAGGTGTCCCATACAGTATACTCACACCCAATGCTACTGTAATGACAGCACATAGAAGCATGTTATATACATGGAATTAAATACACTTATTAAAGATGTCATTACTCTGCTATTTTATCAGTCTGGAATGTGATCACTGGATACCAAGGCGAAGCTATGCTTATCAGGTTTAAGAATTGCTTAAATGTAAATGCTAAGCACATTTGCGCACTGGTAAGTGAAACCTACATGGTGTAAGCGCCTTTTCATTTAACCATGCATTAGCACCGCTTGCCATCTCGCAAACCCGCTTAAAGCTGCTGAAAACTGCCTTAAACACTCTGTATCCAACAGTGCTTGTTCTGTCTAGCAACAAAATAAACAGCCTTTGTAGGTCTTGAATCCAGGACCGTGTACACGACAGTCACAGCAGTTAACCACTAAGCCATCAGAGCTGTGAAGGTGCTTGTTGTTTTTTCATACATATCTGTCAGTACACATACTGAATAGTAGTGAACAACTGCTTTGACTTCTACAATTGTTTAGCACTTGTTAGTGAAAATAGTGTTGAATCAGTATGTTGTTATATCTAAATATACACATATCAGATAAATATGGTAGGATACATCTGGGAAGGTATCTACAACACTCATGTTTACACATAACAAGGATATGTATATATATATATATATATATATATATATATATATATATATATATATATATATATATATATACACACACACACACATATATATATATATATATATATATATATATATATATATATATATATATATATATATATATATTATATATATACATATATCCACCCCATGCCCAGAAAACCACAGTGAAAAACTTCTCTAAAGCAAATTTCACACTCCTCAAAACCGAGGTGGAATCCTTCAAAGCACCCGGGCCTGTGGATAATACGGCCCAGACCACAAAATCCTTTATAAACGCATTCTTTGAACACCTTCAGGAATGCATGGATCATGCAATCCCAAATAAAACCAAGACCCAATCCTCCAAAGGCAGACATCCTGTCTGGTGGACCCCAGCCATAAACAAACTATACAATAGAAGGAGGAAGTTACTACATGATACAGCAAAATCCCAAAAAGGGAAGGCATCTCTGATCAGTATTAGCAAAAAACTACGGGCACTCATAAAATCGTCTAAGGCCAGCTTCGAGAGAAAAATTGCACAGGACACTAAGGATAATCACAAGGCTTTCTTTAGTTATGTTTGGAACCTGGGTGGGAATTTCCAGATATGCTCAGAATTAGTCCAAAATGACAAAAAATACACCGAACCCACAGACATTGCCAACATCCTAGCTGACAGGTTCAGTGCAAACTCCTCCCCCCCTCCCCACCAAAAGGGCTAATATCTATCCCAGCAGAGTGCTGCCCCCTTGACATCTCAGATGCTCAGGTAAGAGCTGCCCTCTCCAAAGCAAGAAACACAGCATCAATGGGACCAGACGATGTCCCGGGCTGTGTCCTACATGAACTACAAGAAGAGCTAAACCAAAACCTAAAACTACTGTTCAATCTCAGCCTTACTACAGGATATGTACCCAAAGAGTGGCGTACAGCAACAGTGGTCCCTCTCCACAAAGGTGGTGCCTCAACAGATCCTGGAAACTATCGCCTCATAAGTCTCACTAGCTTGGTCTGCAAAGCTATGGAAAGGATCATCATGGACCTTATAAATAAAGATATTGGGGACCTACAAACACTGGATCCTACCCAGTTTAGCTTTGTTAAGGGCAGATCCTGCCTCTTAAACCTGGTCGATTTCTTTGAAACAGTCACCAAGGCAATTGACAAGGGGAAGGTGGTCCACACAGCCTACCTGGACCTCGCAAAAGCCTTCGATACAATACCCCACTCGGGCATTATAGATAAGCTCACCAGCTTAAATATAAACCCCTATGTCACTAGATGGGTTGCAAACTGGCTCAAGGACAGAACCCACATGGTTAGAATAGCTGGAGCCATGTCAGACTCCAAACCAGTTACAAGTGGTGTCCCACAAGGCTCAGTCCTGGGACCTCTCTTGTTCGGTATATATTTCTCGGAGGTACAGGCCAACATGGAAGGACTGTGGCTGACCAAGTTTGCAGATGACTGCAAACTGGGCACCATAATAGACTCTCCAGCCGACACAAGCATCCTCCAAAAGGGCCTCATAGAAACAGACAACTGGTGCCAGAGCCATGGCCTCAAGCTAAATGCCAAAAGTGTATAGTCATCCCTTTGGCAAAAACAAAGTGCCCACAAATTACCACATAGGTGGTAATCCATTAAGTACAGAAGTAGTAGTTAGGGACCTGGGGACCCAAGTTGATAGCAATCTCTCATTTGACAACCACGTGGCCAAAGTGGTTAGAAAAACATTTTATATAGCCCACCTAATCATGAAGGGATTCACATCTAGATCAGGGGAGGTCATCGTGCCTCTTTACTCATCCCTCATCTGGCCCATAATTGAGTACAATGCCACTTTTGGGATGTACCTTACCAGACACCTGCAGCAACTGGAAAGACCCCAAAAGTACCTCACCAAGAGGATCAAGGGGCTCAAACAGATGCCGTATGCTGCCCGGTTAAAGAAACTCCAGCTCTACTCAGTGGCATACCGCCTGCTCAGAGGCGATCTGTGCCTGACGTATAAAGCCATGTCCAACCTGGAATTAATGGACATGTTGCACCTCAGAAAATCCAAATCCCATCGAGCTATGCGCTTGAGGGACTTGAACCTCAGCACTGAAATAAATAGGACATGCTGGAGGGACAGATTCATAATCCAGAGGCTCCCTTCACTCTGGAATAAAATCCCAGTCCAGGTTAGGCAGAGTCCCTCATTGACTCTCTTCAAGAGGAATCTTGATGAGTGGATGGGAGATCGTAGGTTTACCTGTATCACTTCTGTGTCACTGTTAGACAGAGGCACAGTATACTAACCTCGAAAAAGGGCATAGCAAAATTAATTTAAAATGGGTGGAGAAAGCCATACACACTCTGGCTAGGCTTATAAATGCCCTAGGGCAGATAGCCTAGTATGAACCTATGAACCTATGAACCTATATATATATATATATATATATATATATATATATATATATATATATATATATATATAGATATGTGTGTATATGTATATACATATATGTAGATATAGCTATACATGTATATACACACCCACATGCATGTGGGTGTGTGTGTGTGTGATATATATATATATATATATATATATATATATATATATATATAGAGTGGAGTCATACCTCAGCACCAATAGTCACAACCTCTTAGTGCAAGTGGATGTAATGTGAGCATTGCAGGTATCGGGGTTGTGTTAACAAACATGTTGTGTGAGAACTCACTTCTGATATTGCCATGTACAGCATCAGTTACTGACAGACATCATACGATCATCATAGTGTAGTACCACACAAATCACAGTAATGATCCTGTGGAATACAGCAAAGATATGACCAATAAACGTAGAGAGTCTGACACAATCTGGTCAGTACAGAGGTATACATAGAACTCCTTAGTGCAAGACGTGTGGCCCAAGCCTAACAAAGTGGATGTTTACAGCCATGTAAATGGGGATATCACCAAAATACTGGAATAGATAAGCTCACACAGTTGATGCATTCACACACTCCTGTCTGTCCTAACACATATTAACCTGAGGAGCAGAGGTCCCAAGCCCACATACTTCCCATTAGTTTGTGACATACATCTTCACAGCATCCCACTGCTTTTTCAGAAATACACAACACTTATGGTGGCCAGGCATCTGACAAATATCTGGACGTAACATTACACTAGATAAATACACTGAGCTGGTAGGCTTGTCACAAAGCACTGTGCAAACTACAGACAGACTGCCACAACACTGACCCAAGTTTCCTATGGGGGAATACACATGTACTTGCAAATACAGCAGTCACTACAGGCATGTAACAGCATGGAATAACAGACACCAGTGTGAAAGTGCATACCCACAACCAATCTGAACACAGTCACAGTCACATTATGGTAAACCTAATTACTAGTACAGTATATGGACTGTGTAAACAAAACCATCCTCATATGTGCCACTCACACACTAACCCTACATATATACGCCAATATATGCCAACATGCAGTGTAGTCTGATCCCTGACTGTGGTATGGGACATGTGTCAGTCTGGCCCTACAAACATGTACACTCATAGGTACCATAAGCTGGAGCAGCATGCAATGTCAGATAGAATAGGACCAAGAACAATGACATCTACCACAGTATGTACACAGGCCAAGTAACATATGCACAATACACACTCTGTCAACAATCACCATAAGTACACAGACCTCACTACCGTACAGGCTACAACAGAATGTCCAGGTTTTGTCCTCAAATATAAGGCCTACTATACATGACATGCCTAGCAGTCTGATATCTCACTGGCTTGTTATCAGGTATGATGTCAGTAAATAATGATGTACTGTACATATGCACCTTTTACTGCATGACATATGGACAAAGGGTGACAGACTTCAGTGATGGAGGCACAAGCACAGGGCCAATATTGACATATTGCTATGATAAACTGAGAAATGTTCTGGTGTAACAGGGTTCACATGGATGTCACCATGTACTGACTGCAATCATCAGAGTATGCTACTGTATTTCTAAAGATTGGAAATGTATGAGTAACACACTACATGTAAGACTCCAAACTCTGGCCAGTCTCCAGATAGCCCTACAGCTGAGCGTTTCCTCAACCACATTACACTGTCATGCCAGACTTTAAATCATGTAGAACAGCCATATCCACACAAACCCTGTTAAACCAACATTACTTCAAATGTAGAATTGCAATACTTACATTCTGTCCCCATGTCTGGAACATCCCCCTCCTGTTTGTTGGCCTTTCTCTACAGTGTATGTTGTAAGAGGTTTTTCCAACTACCCTCTGTGATGCTGTTTGTCAAACACCCATATGAAGTCCTGCTCACAGTGAAGGAAAAGGGCCAACACCCACATGAAGTGCTTAGTTATAGGAGTGTGTTTCCATGCAATTGGCTATAGGAGTGATACCACAGCTGTTCCACATGCAATTAGTAAGTGGGAGACTGAAATTCGTGCACAGGCGATCATCTGATCATGAGCATTACTTACAAAACTCAAGCTGCTGCCTATGCAACACATATGTACTTTTACACATCTGCTAGAGAGGGAGAGAGAGAGAGAGAGAGAGAGAGACAGAGACAAAGTAAGAAAGGAAGGGAGTAACAGAGTAAGAGCCAAGCGTGTTTGTGTATGATCCATGGGTGGAGAGTGGTATCTGGGTATTATAATGGTTGCCTATATTGTTTACTAATCCATACTGTCACATAGTAATTGCACATGGCTGTACACATTTATGGCTGAGGATTGTCTACAGCAACCTCTACAGTGTTTGAAAACTGTTGGCCTTGTAATGTGGACAATGGGACATATAGGTCCTCAATATAATGATGTAGCAAAACGCACACTGCAATGGATCCTGTCATTACATAACCACCCCAACACCCACAAACCCACACTTACCAGTACTGAGTTTCAAACCTCTACCTGACTATGAGTGACATCAGCAACAGTGCTAAAAGAGAGATAAGGGAAGTGTAGTAAGTGTGAATGTCCACAAAAGCAGGTATCAATGAAGACACACACACACACACACACACACACACACACACACACACACACACACACACACACACACACACACACACACACACACACACACACACACACACACACACACACACACACACACACACTCTTTCAGGGAAACGCACACATTATCACAGTTGGCAGGATCAGGATTAGAATGCCTACCTAACTAGTTTGTTACACTACAGTAATACGCAGTTATCACAAGCACCACAGAGCTTATATGGCTGAAACATGGACAAAGGGTATTTCTAGGTGAATGACATCAGCAGGTGTGTTAAAGTAGGGCAATGGGAGGTGTAGTGAGTGTAAATGGTTTCAAAATCATTAAGCTCCACACACACACACACACACACACACACACACACACACACACACACACACACACACACACACACACACACACTTACCAGTACTGAGATGCATTTGTTCATTGCTTCACAACTGTGTAGTAGGTGAATGTGCCTGAAGGCTGTACAAGGCTAGGCAAAGGGAATACCTTGGCATCAGGCCACATGAGAATAGTCTCCAGTGTGGCTCAGGGGTGTAGTCCCTGGAGTGGTCCCCACGGGTGGTATTGTATTCACCATCCACTCATCTTCATAGGTTCATAGGTACTAGGCTATTGGCCCTAGGGCCTATATAAGCCTAGCTAAGAAGGTACTCTGGCTTTCATCACCCAAGAAAAGTATTTACCTGTGCCCCTGTTGAGAAGAGCCACAGAATTGATCCCCGGGGTGAATTTCCTATTTCCCATCCAATCATCAAGATTTTTCTTGAAGAGTGTTAATGAGGAGCTTTGTTTGATATAGATAGGTAGTTTGTTCCAGGATATGGGAATCTATCCCTCCTGCATGTTCTGTTTATTGTAGTGACAAGGTTTAGGTCCCTATAGCGTGTAGCTCAGAGGGACTGGAGTTTCTTTAAGTGGAGCATGTCCAACAGCTCTGGGTTTGACATAGCTTTGTATGTTAGGCAGAGATGGTCTCTGAGTAGGTGATATGCGATGGAGTAAAGCTGAAATTTTTTGAGACGGTCTGCATGGGGCATCTGTTTGAGGCTGGTAATCCTCTTTGAGGTATTTCTGCGGCCTTTCCAGTTGTTGTAGATGTCTTGTGAGGTACATACCAAAAGGGGCGTTGTACTCTATAATGAGTCTAATGAGTGATGAGTAGAGGGGAACAATGACCTCTTTTTTCCTGGATGAGAAACCTTTTGTGATGAGGTGTGCCATGTAGCAGGATTTCCTGACTACTGTGATGATGTGATTATCAAAGGCAAGACTACTGTCCACCAGTGTCCCAAGGTCTCTTATCTCACTTTCAGTGTTAAGTAGACTACCACCTATGTGGTAGTTCATGGGTACAGAGTTTTTACCAAAAGAAATGACAATACACTTTTTGGCATTTAGCGTGAGGCCATGGATTTGACACCAGGCATCTGTCTCAGTGAGGCCCTTTTGTAGGATGTCCACATTGTTAGGAGTTTTGATTATGGCTCCTAGTTTGCAAGTCATCTGTGAACTTTATTAGCCAAAGACCTTCTGTGTTAGCCTGTACTTCAGAGAACTAGATACCAAACAGGCGAGAGCCCAGGACTGAACCCTGTGGTACTCCACTTGTCACTGGTCTGAAGTCGGATTTGGAGTCAGCTACTTTTACAGTGAGGGTTATGTCACTGAGCCAGTTGGCAACCCATCTTGTGACATAGGGATTTATACCTAGTTTAGTGAGTTTATCTATAATTCCAGAGTGGGGGGATGGTGTCAAAAGCCTTGGCAAGATCTTGATAGACTGTGTGAACCACCTTACCCTTATCTACAGCTTTGGTGACTGCTTCAAGGAAGTCAATCAGGTTTACGAGACATGACCTGCCTTTTACAAACCCGAACTGAGTGGGGTCCAGAGTTTGGAGATTACCAATGTTTTTGTTTATAAATTTCATGATGATACGTTCCATGGCCTTGCAGACCAGGCTTGTCAGGCTAATGGGGTGGTAGTTCCCGGTGTCCATGGTGGATCCCCCTTTGTGGAGTTGGATAACTGTTGCTGTGCGCCATTCAATGGGCACAAATTGTGAGGTAAGGCTATGGTTGAACATGGTACTTATATGGAGGATAGCATATTGGTTCTGTTAGGGATAGCACAATCCATGCACTCGTGTAAATGCCTATAAAGTGCATTTGTGTAGTATTCAGCAGTCATACCTCTGTTGTCCATCTGCATGGGTGTCATGAAGTTTGCCACTTCTGTCTTAAGAAGCGTGAAGTTGGTTTTGGAGAAATTTTTTACGGTGGTTTCCCTAATGGCAGATGGGGGTGGGATGTGGATGTCTAGGGTGATTATCTTGTAGTCGGATCTGACCAATGAGAAACTGACCTCTGGTGTAGAACACCGGTCACCCATGTTGGTAATGACCAGGTCTAGGATATTGCCGCCCCTGGTGGGGGTGTGGATAAGTTGATCCAAGGTGATGGAATTTATGAATTCCAGAAAATGTTGCGCAAAAGAGTTGGTACATGAGTAGTTTTCCCAGTTAATGGTGGGGTAGTTGAAATTGCCCATTATTAGGGTGTTAGGTTGTACCCTAATATTTTCCAGTATATCAAGAAATGAGGAGTAGGAATCCTGGGGCATGGTGGGGGATCTGCAGCAAGCTACAATTTGGATTGTGATCTTGCCCAGAGTTAGTTGCACTTGGATAATCTCGGATGCATTATGCTGAGCAACTAGCCTGGAAGTGTGGATATCCTTAATAAATATGGACATGCCTCCACCTTTACTGTTTCGGTCCAGGTTAGTTGGCCGAAAGGTGTGGTATGAATTATAGCCTGGTAATGCAGGGGTGCTCTCTGGAGCCTTGAACCAGGTCTCTGTCACTGCACAGATTTTGATGTTCTCCAGTTTAAAGAGTGCCTTGAGTGAGTGAATTTTGAGGTTTAGACTTCTAGCAGTGAATAGCATTACCCTCAGATTTTGCTTGCTTGTACCTGTTATGGTGGAGAATTTGTCATTTGAGTCTTGCCTAAAAAAAGCACTATGGGGTGGCAAGAGCCTTAGCCAGTATCCGGAATCCCAAGGGCAACAGGTGCAGGCCATCTCAAGCAAAGCCTTGTGGTTTGTCGATCATGTCATCCCAGGAAGACAGATACTGGATCCCTTTAGAATGACACCAGAAGCTTAGCCAATTGTTGAAGTCAATCATTTTGTCCTTGTACTGTGGTGTATTTCTGGGTGATGACAGGATGCTACTCAGTGCTAGGGTCATACCTGCCTGGGCTACTAGATCAGAGAGCTTCTCCATGTCTCCTTTCATGTAGTCCAGGGAGGTACATCTCAGGTCATTCACACCAACATGGACAATGTTACTATTGTGGGTGGCCAGTGATGTGCACTGCTTCCCATGTATGTGATCTATATTCCATACCATGGACAGTGTCTGGGTTGTGCACATATCCCATACACATGTTCTTTGACATGTGGAAGTGTACTTGATGTCTCTGGGGCATGTTGTGTGTATAGATTGTTATCTTCTGATGTAGCATTCCTGACCTCATTTGTTGAGACCTGGCTATAGAACTGAGGTTGTGCTTGCACCTACATTGACAGCATGATACAGGTATTCAGTGGAGTTAGTGGTGTCTGTCCAAACAGGGCTTGTGTATAATGCATGGTATTCCCTTTGTGGGTTACATTTGCAGACTCTACAGTTGTTGCAGGTGTGCAGTGGGGAACATAGCAAATGGACCACTGTAAGCATTTATTTGCCTACTGCAGGGATGGAACAGGGTGACATGTCCTTTTACTTGCTGGATAACACACAGTCAGGAGATCTAATGCATCACAGTACTTTCTGGTGTCAGTGGCACTGTTGTGGTTAACAGGCATGTAGTCCACTGGAATCACACCATGGTTACTGCCTGTGAGGCAATATGCAGGGAACTACCAATATAGTGGTTGTTGCCTAGACAAGTGTGTTTGTGTATTAGACATGGGTGGAGAGTGTTCTCTGAGTAATAGAAGGGTTGCCTATATTGTTCACTAATCCATAATGTCACATGTAGGGCTATGGATTGTCTACACCAGCCTCTCTGGTGTTTGACATCTGTTGTCCTTGTAAGGTGGACATTGTGACATATACTAGGTCCTCAACATAATAATTTAGCAAACCCACCCCCAATGCATCCTGTTATTACACAATCACAGCAACCTCCACACAGGATACTGATGGCAGACAGACATACACACCCACACTTGCCAGCAGTGAGATTCAAGCCCCTAGCTGGCTATGTATTGCTAATATAATATAATATACCACATTTATCACACGTGCCATGGAGCTTATAGAATGGATGTTGTCCCAAGGTACTTCTAAGGTGAGGAACATCATCAGCCCTTGTAAATACTGGCATTGGGTGATGTAGTGGATGAGAAATCCCAAAAATAATTTTACCCTAAACACACATTTACATTTGCTAGGGGTGAAGTTCAAACGTCTATCTAACAATCTGTATGGACCATTATGTTAAACATTTACCACTGACCAGACATGGTTTAGGGTTGGCAACAGGTAAGGTGGATGATATCTGCAGGACTGCTAAAGTCAGGCTCTGAGATGTGTACTGGGTTTAAATAGGGCCATAATCTTTGAGGTACACACATAGATTTGCCACAGATGAGATTCAATCCTATACCTGTGTAGTTACTGCTACTACATTTTCCCCCATTTATGGCACGCACCATGGAGCTTGCATGTTGAAGAGCTTTCCACAGGTATCTTTGAAGGTGACTAACATCAGCAGCAGTGCTAAAGGAGGGGTAAGGGGAGAGTAGTAAGTGTGAATGTCCACAATTCCAGGTATTATCAAGGACACACTCACTTTCTCACATATGCAGGGTTTCACAGTTGCCATGTCTGGGATTAGAACTCCTACCTTACTGGTATGTTATACTATAGCATTACACAGTTATTGCACAAGCCACAGAGCTTATAGGGCTAGCCCTTGTCCAAAGGAGTATTACAAGGTGACTGACATCAGCAGGCTTGTTAATGTAGGGCAATGGGGGTTATGGCTGACAAAGTTTGCAGATGACTGCAAACTGAAGCCATAGTAGAAAAGACATCTGACACAGATATCCTTCAGAAATCAAGGGAGGTCATAGTCTCCTTTACTCATCACTCATCAGACCAATGATCAAAATCTGTCCTATGCTGACGACTGAAAGAACTCCAGCTCTATTCAGTCGCTACACGCTTGCTCAGAGGGTGACCAAAATCTAGATCCATCAAACCTATGAACCTAAGTGACTGTGAATGGCCTCAAAATCATTCATCTCTACACACATACACACACACACACACACACAAACACACACACACACACACACACACACACACACACACACACACACACACACACACACACACACACACACACACACACACACACAGTTGCCATGTTTGGGATTAGAACTCCTACCTAACTAGCATGTTACACTATACTATTACACACTTATCACAAGTATCACAGAGCTTATGGGGCTGAGGTTTGGCCAGAGGGTTATTCTAGGTGACTAACAGCATGAGTGCTTACATGAGCAATGGGAAGTGCAGTATGTGAATGGGCCATAAACCATTCCTCTGGAAACACACGCACAGCACTCAAGTCACACACAAATTTACATTTGACAGGACTGGGTATTCAAATGCTAGATGAATACTGATTTGTACTATAATGTTACACAGTTATCACTAGCACCACAAACACTATAGGGCTGAGGGCTATCAAAAGCAAATGTCTACAGTGATTGACACTGGCACATCATGTGATATTGGCAAATTGGATGTGTGGTGGGTTGGACAAGCCTTATGATGGACATCTCTCTTTCACTGTCTGTCTCTCTCTCTTCCCCACATCTCTGTGTGTGTATGTTTGACCTGTTATAGTGTGTTGGCCTTTGGCCTTGGATATGTGTGAGTATTCCTATCCAATGTGTGTGCAAAGGATGAATGGTGTGCAGTGTGTGTAAGGTACTATCTACCTTGATTAAGGCCCACTTTATATTAAGTATTTCTCTAATAAGAGCATGGTCTAAACTATATGTACATAAAAAGCTAGTGGTGAAACTTTTTATTCTAGTGTCAGAAGTACTTTCATGCTCATTTCTAAAATTAAGGTGGTCAACTAGGTTATCACTAGTCAATAAAGGTTTGGAATGTCCTATTTGTCTTTTAATAGTTAATTCTGCAGAAATATTAGAAAGTAAGGAAATAGGATACCATCTATTAAGAAACATATTCTCTAATAAGTGACATTCCTCCATATAGTCACTCTCATCTGAAATCATTCTAGCTGCCCTGACCATTTGTCCCTTAACCACTGCTCTCTTTTGGTGGTAGGGATGGCAGCTAGAAAAATGGAGGAATGAATTGGAATATGTTGGTTTCCTATAAATGGTACCGTTAAACCTGCCATTAAGAAAATCTTTATGTAAGTGGATGTCAAGAAAATGAATGGTGTCGGTTTGTAGGTTTTAGTTAGGGGCGTAATTATGTCAATAAACTCAGGGACTAGTTCACTGGGGCCTTTCCATAATAAAAAACATGTCGTCTTGGTAACGGGTGTACCAAGCGACATGTTCCTGAAACAGTGTGTTGTTAAATAATATAATTTTCTCCCAGTATGCCATGATGCAATTGGCAAAACTTCCTCCACATGGAGACCCCATAGCTACTCCGCTTTTTTGGAGATAAATCTGTCCCTCAACCCACATAAAGTTGTTGGTAAGAACATATTTCCAAAAGAGTTTCAACTACATAGATTGTGTTGTCACTTACTTTCCTCTGTAAAATAAATTCACAAATCCATTCCAAGCCAAGACCTTGGGGAATGACTGTATATAAGTCCTTGACATCAATTGTCAAGAATTTATAGTCATGATGGAATGGAATAGTGCTAAGTTCGGTTAAAAAGCTCCAAGAATCTTTGCATATCTGATTCTCCTGCTCAACTAAAGGTTTTAGAATGCTATCTACATATTTGGCGCACCCATACGTGACAGAACCACGTCCATCAACTATAGGCCGAAATGGCAGCTCCACTATCCTTCTATGGATTTTGGGTGTGCCAAAAAGAGAAGCCATTCTAGGGGCAGGCATAGTTAAAAAATTAAGGAGCTCTGTATCAATGGCCCTTTCCAAAAAAAGATCATCTAAAATAGAATTAATTTTCTTGAGGGCAATATTATATTCATTTAAACTAACCAGATCATAAATTGAGGTGTCTAGATGTTTTCTCATGGTCATGATGTATATATCATGATCCATGAAAACCAGCCCACCCCACTTATCCGGCTTCATCACCCTTATATTACAGTCTCTAAGGAGTCTGATGAAGTCGCGTTCATTGTCCTTTATGTTAAGGTTATCTTTTCTATTCCTTAATCTTGTTGTGCTTAAAGCTCTAAAATCAATTTCGCACATTTTTTCAAAAGAAAAAATGTTAGTATGTAGGGGTGGGTTAAACAAACTAGACACTCTAAATAAATTGTTACCACTGGAATTTGCTCCCATTAAAACACTAAGGTTAATTTTCCAAGTGAATAGTTTAAGATCAACAATTGTATTCACCAAGTCCATATTATTATCCGGAATGAAGGTTAAACCCATTGCAAAAAAGTCAATAATATCCTGGGGGATGTTTAGGTCTGTATAATTATAAATATAAAAATCCCCTCTAAAGTTCGAAAGAATTTGTGGGTTAAGGGCATTAGGTCTAGTTATCTCCTGCACTGATTCCTCCTGTTCCGCGTTCGGGCTTGGTTGTTGTTTGTCCTCGTCTTCCTCATTGAGTTGGACTGATTTATGGGAAAAACCTGTTGATGACTGGTACTAGGCTGATTAATATTATTCATGGTGTTCTGGTGCTGGGGGTGAGCTTGGTTACCCACGTTAATGTTGTTGGAATTATTTTTAATCCGCACACTCCTACGGAGAGAAGAGGGTTGCCCCACAGTGTTATTAATCTCCACATTGACAGTATTAGAATCACCACCAATAGTATTAGGTCCAAGTTCATTTGAGGAATTAATGCAGTAATTAATTTTATGAACAGGTGGTGGAGGAGGATAAGCTTTATTGCTGGCATACTGCTGTAAATCCCTCTCTATTTTCTTCCTCTTAGTATTGGCCATTTTTAATATAGTGGCTTCAATGCTGGTGAAAATCCTCGTATATTCATACTTATAATGAGGAAAATCAGCATTAGATTTAATTAAATGTTCTAACCTCTCAAGCTCACTTTTAAGTGTTTACACTTCAGATTTATAATAATTAATTAATGCCTTGATGAAATCGAACCCTTGTCTGTTAAACAAATCCAAAAGTTCGAGATGGAAATCGGACCCTTCAACCACACCTACAGGGTACCTCCATTATCTAAGTCCTTTAGGAATAATCTCTTTCGCTAAACATTCATCAAAATAAGCAATTTCAAGCTGTAGTTTCCTACAGCGGAATAGTTTTTGGTCAAATTCATTGATACAATTAGCAAGATTACTCACCGCCCCAGGCTCTGAAGAAACTGAGTTCTGTAGGCAGGAATTATTAAAAAAATCATCTTTGCCTAAAAAATTCCCAATGGAAGGCGCAGTTACATTAGAGGCCTCCTGGAAGGTTACTCCGGTGCGTTGGTTGTCATCTAGCTGAACGCTTAGTCTACGCTCAAATGAACCTGACTCCATTGTTGTAGCCTTTCTCGATTGGCTAGTCTGATTAGGTTCATTTTCTCCATGAATAGCCAAATTTGAATTGGTCTGCGTTGGTTTTTGTTGTTGTAAAATCCCATTGCGTAAGCTGCATACAGGTTCGCTTCCTACACCAACTGTGCTGGAAGTGCGAAAAAAAACATCCATTCTCTGTGTTAAAATATCCACTTGCCCATAAGCACCTGGATAAGGGCCGTAAGATCCCCGACGGCATTTGCCTCTCTGGTAATGGGATTCAAATTACTGGAAACATTACTAGCAGGCTCATCTTGAGAAGAAAGAGAGCCTTGCGATGCCACTCCTGCCTGGTTCGCCATAAGAATAACCACCAAACCAAAAAACATTCACAAACTAAAGAAAAACAAAAATAACGTATCCAAACTGGAGCAGGTAAAATAAGAACCACTATTTAATATGAGCGCTTTCAGAAAAGACAATGCTTCTCCTTCATCAGATACACAAAAACATATAAACTTTGACATGGTCAAATAATGAAGTCTTGTCTTAATTAGTTAATTGAACAATCATGTGATGCATTCATCTAAAAGAAAACATCAAATTAAAAGCAACTGATAAAGCATAATAGTTCCAACATAATTAGAAAAATCAAAATTCAGTAGAGCCACTATGTTAATATAAGCGTTAAAAAAATGCCAAAAAATATTGTATGCAGCTATTGAAAAAACCAACAAGGGTAATACATAACTTTTTAAAGGAGAAAAAAACGCCAAGATGATTATTGATGCTATTAAGGCTTCTAAACATATTAGATTATATTATGTAGACGCTACCTCTTCAAGGCTAGAAGTTTAAGAAAACACTTAACAGAAATGTTTTCATTAAGACCTGGGAAGACATATGCTGCAGTTCTAATTTGCCAACATAACTCCTCAATTTCTAATTTAATCTGCCATGGGCCACCTCTCTCATCCTGCACTACTTGTTTAAGTATTGTGAATTTAAAATGATGGTCAGGAAAATCATGTATGTGCCTGGCTAATGCATTAGTCATATCCTTCCTACTAATAGCATATTGGTGTTTGTAAATACTTTGCTTTATTTTTCTTTCAGTCTTACCAATGTAGAAAGCGGAACAATCCTGGCAACAAGCAGAGTAGACCACTCCTTTGGTGTCACACGTGTATCTACTCCGGACCTTGTAATATTTGTCCCTGATTTTAAACTGATAAGCTGTGTTTAGATATCTACATTGCTGACAAGTTCCACATTTTATCATGCCCTTATTCTTGTTAGCTGGAGACTTAGTAGAAAAATGCAACAATGCTTTTAAGTTGAACCCTCGTCTATAAGTGATTTTAGGTTGATCACCTAACAATTTATTTAAGGTACTATCTTCCTTGATTAAGGCCCAATTTTATTAAGTATTTCTCTAATAAGAGCATGGTCTAAACTATATGTACATAAAAAGCTAGTGGTGAAACTTTTTATTCTAGTGTCAGAAGTACTTTCATGCTCATTTCTGAAATTAAGATGGTCAACTAGGTTATCACTAGTCAATAAAGGTTTGAAATGTCCTATTTGTCTTTTAATAGTTACTTCTGTAGAAATATTAGAAAGTAAGGAAATAGGATACCCTCTATTAAGAAACATATTCTCTAATAAGTCACATTCCTCCATATAGTCACTCTCATCTGAAATCATTCTAGCTGCCCTGACCATTTGTCCCTTAACCACTGCTCTCTTTTGGTGGTAGGGATGGCAGCTAGAAAAATGGAGGAATGAATTAGAATATGTCGGTTTCCTATAAATGGTACTTTTAAACCTGCCATTAAGAAAATCTTTATGTAAGCAGATGTCAAGAAAATTAATGGTATCGGTTTGTAGGTTAAAAGTAAATTCAAGGAAATTAGTTAGGGGCGTAATTATGTCAATAAACTCAGGGACTAGTTCACTGGGGCCTTTCCATAATAAAAACATGTCGTCTTGGTAACGGGTGTACCAAGCGACATGTTCCCGAAACAGTGTGTTGTTAAATAATATAATTTTCTTCCAGTATGCCATGATGCAATTGACAAAACTTCCTCCACACGGAGACCCCATAGCTACTCCGCTTTTTTGGAGATAAATCTGTCCCTCAACCCACATAAAGTTGTTGGTAAGAACAATTTCCAAAAGAGTTTCAACTACATAGATTGTGTTGTCACTTACTTTCCTCTGTAACATAAATTCACAAATCCATTCCAAGCCAAGACTTTGAGGAATGACTGTATATAAGTCTTTGACATCAATTGTCAAGAATTTATAGTCATGATGGAATGGAATAGTGCTAAGTTCGGTTAAAAAGCTCCAAGAATCTTTGCATATCTGGTTCTCCTGCTCAACTAAAGGTTTTAGAATGCTATTTACATATTTGGCACACCCATACATGACAGAACCATGTCCGTCAACTATAGGCCGAAATGGCGGCTCCACTATCCTTTTATGGATTTTGGGTGTGCCAAAAAGAGAAGCCATTCTGGGGGCAGGCATAGTTAAAAAATTAAGGAGCTCTATATCAATGGCCCTTTCCAAAAAAAGATCATCTAAAATAGAATTAATTTTCTTGAGGGCAATATTATATTCATTTAAACTAACCAGATCATAACCTGAGGTGTCTAGATGTTTTCTCATGGTCATGATGTATATATCATGATCCATGAAAACCAGCCCACCCCCCTTATCCGGCTTCATCACCCTTATATTACAGTCTCTAAGGAGTCTGATGAAGTTGCGTTCATTGTTCTTTATGTTAAGGTTATCTTTTCTAATCCTTAATCTTGTTGTGCTTAAAGCTCTAAAATCAATTTCGCACATTTTTTCAAAAGAAAAAATGTTAGTATGTAGGGGTGGGTTAAACAAACTAGACACTCTAAATAAATTGTTAATACTGGAATTTGCTCCCATTAAAACACTAAGGTTAATTTTCCGAGTGAATAGTTTAAGATCAACAATTGTATTCACCAAGTCCATATTAGTATCTGGAATGAAGGTTAAACCCATTGCAAAAAAGTCAATAATATCCTGGGGATGTTTAGGTCTGTATAATTATAAATATAAAAATCCCCTCTAAAGTTCGAAAGAATTTGTGGGTTAAGGGCATTAGGTCTAGTTATCTCCTGCACTGATTCCTCCTGTTCCGCGTTCGGGCTTGGTTGTTGTTTGTCCTCGTCTTCCTCATTGAGTTGGACTGATTTATGGGAAAAACCTGTTGATGACTGGTACTAGGCTGATTAATATTATTCATGGTGTACTGGTGCTGGGGGTGAGCTTGGTTACCCACGTTAATGTTGTTGGAATTATTTTTAATCCGCACACTCCTACGGAGAGAAGAGGGTTGCCCCACAGTGTTATTAATCTCCACATTGACAGTATTAGAATCACCACCAATAGTATTAGGTCCAAGTTCATTTGAGGGATTAATGCAGTAGTTAATTTTATGAACAGGTGGTGGAGGAGAATAAGCTTTATTGCTGGCATACTGCTGTAAATCCCTCTCTATTTTCTTCCTCTTAGTATTGGCCATTTTTAATATAGTGGCTTCAATGCTGGTGAAAATCCTCGTATATTCATACTTATAATGAGGAAAATCAGCATTAGATTTAATTAAATGTTCCAACTTCTCAAGCTCACTTTTAAGTGTTGACACTTCAGATTTATAATAATTAATTAATGCCTTGATGAAATTGAACCCTTGTCTGTTAAACAAATCCAAAAGTTCGAGATGAAAATCGGACCCTTCAGCCACACCTACAGGGTACCTCCATTATCTAAGTCCTTTAGGAATAATCTCTTTCGCTAAACATTCGTCAAAATAAGCAATTTCAAGCTGTAGTTTCCTACAGCGGAATAGTTTTTGGTCAAATTCATTGATACAATTAGCAAGATTACTCACCGCCCCAGGCTCTGAAGAAACTGAGTTCTGTAGGCAGGAATTATTAAAAAAATCATCTTTGCCTAAAAAATTCCCAATGGAAGGCGCAGTTACATTAGAGGCCTCCTGGAAGGTTACTCCGGTGCGTTGGTTGTCATCTAGCTGAATGCTTAGTCTACGCTCAACTGAACCTGCCTCCGTTGTTGTAGCCTTTCTCGATTGGCTAGTCTGATTAGGTTCATTTTCTCCATGAATAGCCAAATTTGAATTGGTCTGCGTTGGTTTTTGTTGTTGTAAAATCCCATTGCGTAAGCTGCATACAGGTTCGCTTCCTACACCAACTGTATTGGAAGTGCGAAAAAAAACATCCATTCTCTGTGTTAAAATATCTACTCGGCCCATAAGCACCTGGATAAGGGCCGTAAGATCCCCGACGGCGTTTGCCTCTCTGGTAATGGGATTCGAATTACTGGAAACGTTACTAGCAGGCTCATCTTGAGAAAAAAGAGAGCCTTGCGATGCCACTCCTGCCTGGTTCGCCATAAGAATAACCACCAAACCAAAAAACGTTCACAAACTAAAGAAAAACAAAAATAATGAATCCAAAGTGGAGCAGGTAAAATAAGAAACACAATTTAATATGAGAGCTTTCGGAAAAGACAATGCTTCTCCTTCATCAGATACACAAAAACATATAAACTTTGATGTGGTTATATAATGAAGTCTCGTCTTAATTAGTTAATTGAACAATCATGTGATGCATTCGTCTAAAAGAAAACATCAAATTAAAAGCAACTGATAAAGCATAATAGTTCCAACATAATTAGAAAAATCAAAATTCAGTAGAGCCACTATGTTAATATAAGCGTTAAAAAATGCCAAAAAATATTGTATGCAGCTATTGAAAAAACCAACAAGGGTAATACATAACTTTTTAAAGGAGAAAAAACGCCAAGGTAATTATTGATGCTATTAAGGCTTCTAAACATATTATATTATATTATGCAGAAGCTACCTCTTCAAGGCTAGAAGTTTAAGAAAACACTTAACCGAAATGTTTTCATTAAAACCTGGGAAGACATCTGCTGCAGTCCTAATTTGCCAACATAACTCCTCTATTTCTAATTTAATCTGCCATGGGATACCACTCTCATCCTGCACTACTTGTTTAAGTATAGTAAATTTAAAATGATGGTCAGGAAAATCATGTATGTGCCTGGCTAGTGCATTAGTCATATCTTTCCTACTAATCGCATATTGGTGTTCGTAAATACGTTGCTTTATTTTTCTTTCTGTCTTACCAATGTAGAAAGCGGAACAATCCTGGCAACAAGCAGAGTACACCACTCCTTTGGTGTCACAAGTGTATCTACTCCGGACCTTGTAATATTTGTCCCTGATTTTAAACTGATAAGCTGTGTTTAGATATCTACATTGCTGACAAGTTCCACATTTTATCATGCCCTTATTCTTGTTAGCTGGAGACTTAGTAGAAAAATGCAACAATGCTTTTAAGTTGAACCCTCATCTATAAGTGATTTTAGGTTGATCACCTAACAATTTATTTAAGGTACTATCTTCCTTGATTAAGGCCCAATTTTTATTAAGTATTTCTCTAATAAGAGCATGGTCTAAACTATATGTACATAAAAAGCTAGTGGTGAAACTTTTTATTCTAGTGTCAGAAGTACTTTCATGCTCATTTTTGAAATTAAGGTGGTCAACTAGGTTATCACTAGTCAATAAAGGTTTGAAATGTCCTATTTGTCTTTTAATAGTTACTTCTGTAGAAATATTAGAAAGTAAGGAAATAGGATACCCTCTATTAAGAAACATATTCTCTAATAAGTGACATTCCTCCATGTAGTCACTCTCATCTGAAATCATTCTAGCTGCCCTGACCATTTGTCCCTTAACCACTGCTCTCTTTTGGTGATAGGGATGGCAGCTAGAAAAATGGAGGAATGAATTAGAATATGTCGGTTTCCTATAAATGGTACTTTTAAACCTGCCATTAAGAAAATCTTTATGTAAGTGGATGTCAAGAAAATGAATGGTGTCGGTTTGTAGATTAAAAGTAAATTCAAGGAAATTAGTTAGGGGCGTAATTATGTCAATAAACTCAAGGACTAGTTCACTGGGGCCTTTCTATAATAAAAACATGTCGTCTTGGTAACGGGTGTACCAAGCGACATGTTCCTGAAACAGTGTGTTGTTAAATAATATAATTTTCTCCCAGTATGCCATGATGCAATTGGCAAAACTTCCTCCACATGGAGACCCCATAGCTACTCCGCTTTTTTGGAGATAAAGCTGTCCCTCAAACCATATAAAGTTGTTGGTAAGAACAATTTCCAAAAGAGTTTCAACTACATAGATTGTGTTGTCACTTACTTTCCTCTGTAACATAAATTCACGAATCCATTCCAAGCCAAGACTTTGGGGAATGACTGTATATAAGTCCTTGACATCAATTGTCAAGAATTTATAGTCATGATGGAATGGAATAGTGCTAGGTTCAGTGTGGTACAAGACACAATAATTGCCAGTACACATCACATGCAAGGCCATTATTTCAATGGCACAGAATGACCCAACAATGTTACATAAGGTACATAAGCAAGGACACACCATGTTGTTGAACAGGCATATAATAGCAAAAATCAACACACAAATGGGTGTAATACATATACAGTGATAATGTGCATGTAAACATATTTGACTGACCTTATTTAGTTATGTGAGAGGAATGCGATTAATGTGGTATGTGAGTTGTCATCCCTTCTAAGTATATACAGGAAAAACACAAGCAGACCAGTTGTGTTCCTGTTGCATTATGCATGATTGCAGCAGTCCTATCTGTCACTTACAAGGCCAGAGTTTATCAGCCATAATGATGATATACTGCACTGCATGCATAGGAGTACATACACATGCCGACTGAAATAACACTCCATACCCATATGGAACAATGAATGCAGTAATGACAGCATATTATCATGTAATTAATAATGGCAATGCATGTATCATTTGCTAATGTGCATTATACTGCAGCAGAAAGATAAAGCCACATATAACCTGATATGTGCAGTGTTCATCAAGATGTATGTCTGAAAAGCATGACATCAATATGGGATGTTGGCAAAATGGTGCCTATGCCATATAAATTGGAACATCAAAACTACCATGGTGACAAATGTGAGGATATCAGATATTGTTATTTGAGCTAGCATGTCCTAGCTGGAGTTTTGTAAATACTTGTAAATAATTGTAAATTACCTTGTGTTATATATGCCAGCATGGCTAGCCATAATTTTGTAAATAAGTTTATGTTTTTTTATTAGTAGTTTGATTTATGTAAGATGTTTGAATCAAACAGTGTTCTTCTGGCTCTGACCAAATGTACATGTTTTTTAAATTAATTTTGAATGTAGGTTATGCCAGTCAACTGACCTAGATATGATGTCATTGTGTGCCAGAGCTAAAAGGAATGGAATATCCACAGCAACTGTTTTGTTTACTTTTCAAAGTCTGACATTTTCTTTGCTTTCTGTGACTTGCAAAAAATTCTGCTATAAAAGCATGTTCTGAGTCAAAGTAGTTCAGCAGTAGTTGATGTTCAGTTGTTGTTATTTTCCAGATCAGTAGTTATCACTCAGAGTTTTCCAGAGCTGTTCAGCAGAAATAGTAGGAGTTGCTATTCCAGTCACTGAGGACCAGGCAACAGCCTGAAGAATGGACATATATTCTTATTTTGCCTTGCAGAAGTAATAGTATCATCTTGCCTTGCTGAGTTAATTAGATTAGACAGGGACAGTTAATATTTAGACAGTTAGGGATCTACAGTTAGATAGTTAACATTTTTCTACAATCAGTGTGAAACTTATCCTACAGTGTTATGTTCATAATTCCTGTGTGTGAAACTCTGTGGTTTATTGGAATCAGTTATTCAGTGTATATATGTTTTAAACCATTTTATTTTTTAAATATTTTGCTACCTTTTATTGTGGCTGGTTAATTTAGAAAGTACTTTTAGTAAACTGAGATTGTTTATACTTATTGTGATAACACCAGGGTCACTCCAAAAAGCCTTATTGCTGTGTTACCATTTATATCAATATTTATTTTATCCAATATAACTGAACACCCCTTTTGAAGGGTATTGTGGTATTTGACTGGTGGCAGCCATTACCTTGCAATTTAGGAAAGAGATAAATCTGTGCAAGTCTTTCCCAAGAGTGTTTGTATGTGTGAATATCAAATATTTAAGAGTGAGTATGTCAAATACCTTGAGGTGGGACACAGTGGTTAGTGTGAAGACTCATTTAGGGACCTGGAGTGAAGCATATAGTCCAGTCCTAGGTTTGGAGCCTGTTCCCAGTGTACTCTTAGGGGAAATTATGTGTTTCTATCCCTCCTTTCATTGATGCTCCCTTACCAGAGATAGTGGTGAGGACTGAGGCTCCTTAGTTACTGCCCCGGGTTTAAGTGGGGTCATCACAACAGCATTACATAAGTGGATCACACAGACAATACTTACATCCTCAAAACCACCCTGATGAGGTTAAACATCATGAAAAATCTCCCTACTGATTTTTCTGGAACGAGTTGTGCATGGCCCACCAGATGTCCTGAAAAATGTTGACCATCAGTTCTCTCATCTGAGCCTGGAAGATATCAGTAATTACATCCCAGATCTGGTCCCAAAATTCTTCAGCCTGGTGAGGTAGTGGACACCTTTGATGCTGATCCACAGGAAAAATCACACATGCAGTCCTGTTCTGGTGTTTCATCATCATCATCATCTCTGCCATGCGCCCCATCCTAGTCCTCAAAGATTGACTTGGCTGGTAGTGGTCTGGCACATTGTGATCGTGTTGAGATCTGTGAAGTGGGCCATTTCTCATACTCTGTCACATTTCAACACAGGAACAAAACATTATACATATATAACAGGTATTAACTTAAAAAAAATAAAACATTATACATATATATAATACTGAAAAATCTGACATGAAATATATAATCTACATGTTTTAACTGTTATTCATGTGATGTTACACTACAGTCTGACCTTATCCAACTATAACACCTTATTTAAGGTTAGGCATACATCCAATCCATAATAAATTATAACATGGTATGTCACATACATCACAGTTATATATCAAACATTCAAAATAAAGAACAATCATTGATAACATGTGCATATAAATGCATAAGCCCATTAAAATACATATTCATTACATATGTATATAAGCAGACATCATGTATGTTATGTGACACTGTATATTGTGTTGCCATGACAGGTCTGTTACAAACCCTGCCATTAGTCATATGCTAACATATAGTATAGCAAATTAGAGATTACACAATACACAATAAATGTTATTGAAGCATTATGAAGGGCTTGGAAAGCAGGTCATTCACACAATAATGATATCTAGTTGGATATGATACACATGGCAATTCTTCCTGTATTACTGCATCTGTTTGACAGTATGCTTTACATGTGTTACATAACACAATCAGCCTCGCAGGCAGATATCTGCAACAATTAATTATTACTGCAATGTCAGATGTGCACCAAAACAACTGTAAAGAGATTATATGATATGCAAGTAACAACATCAAAATATATTAAACAGGCATTTGTAATGTTTGCCCAAGTAATATCACAGTACAGTTCATTTGTAGTGCCTCTATAACAGCTACCAGATCTGGCCTGTAATACATTATATAACAAAAGATGAAAATATATACTAATAACAAATGCAATGTAATGTAATGAGTATGCACCATTCTAAATTTCATATACTGATGATATAAATAGAAATATGAGTAAGTAAGTGCCCCATCATACATTTTCATTAAGTTACTCAGGTACATCACATGGCATACAGTAGTCAGGCATAATTCTGGTGTTATTACACATTTTTATTTTATTTATTCATTTATTTTACATTTGTTGACCTGGAGAGTCCAACTGGATTACAAGTTCATTTTCAGTGGAGGCCCGGGGAGAAAAGCTCCAAGAGAACAATTTTTTACAAAACATAGTTTTAAGGACAGACTTTTGACATACAATTTCCATAGAAGAGACTTTGACATACATATTAACTAACTGATAGGATACATTCATTCTCTGCAATATAATATTACATTTTAGAAGATATTCCTAAGTTTAGGATTCCTGTGATAGATTTACTATCAGGGTAAAAGCAGAAAGACGTAGAATAAGGCTCTGAGAGAGCAGATGATGCTCGCTATAGCTGAGAAGGATAACAAATTGATTTACTATATGTCTTTGCCTGGTTTTAGTTGAGAATGATAGCAAATTGATTTACAATATGTTTTCTCCTGGTTTTAGTTGCTTATGGAAAGCACAGCACTGCTGGGGTAGTTTTCCCTAACTCTTGGAGAGATGGGATGAGCAGTAGATTAACAGCCCTAAGTGGGTACAGTACTATGATTGGTTGGCTTAGCAGAGTTACTTAAGTTAGGTGAAGTGGTCTAATAACACATTCGCCAGGGGGGATACTGGAGCACAGTCGATTATTCAAAAGGTGAGTTTTAACAAGTTTCTTGAACTGTGATGGGGATTTGTTGTCAGTTATGTGGGCAGGAAGGGAGTTCCAGGTTTTTGCTATACAGTGGCTGTAGACAGACTTACCAGCTTCATTGTTATATTTGGTTACTTTGAGGAGGTTTTGTGTACTAGACCTCAAGGGCCTGGTGGTTGTATAGGGTTGCAAAAGATTTTGTAGGGCTGGGGTGTTTTCAGAGTTATGTATTATTTTGTGGGTTAGTGATAGTTGATTGAGTTGAAATAGTAGTGGTAGTTCAAGCCAATTGAATTGTTTTAGGCATTCACAGTGATGTGTTCTGATGGGAGAGGTTGTAGCAAATTTGGCTATCTTATTATAACAACTATCAAGTTTGTTTAGGTCAGATTTGCAGAGATTTGTAAGCACGGGGGAGGCATAAAGTAGGGTGGATAGTAGGTGAGTCCTCGCTACTGTAGTTTTGGAGTGGTCAGTGAGAAATTTATTGCGATACAGCAGGCCATGTTTTTTATGTGCTTTATTATGGTTATAGAAATATGTAGGTAAAATCTAAGGTGATTATCTATTTCAAACCCTAAGAGTTTGGTATAATTTGTGACTGTGATTGTGGTCTTGTTAAAGGAGGAGATGAAGAAAGAATCAGTGGGAGATGTGGCTCTGGGGGAGCTAAAGAGTACTAGCTTTATTTTACTTGGGTTCAGAATGAGCCTTTGGTCTGTAATCCAAGTTTCTGCTAGGGAAAAGCATTCTTGTGTTAGGGAGTGAAGGATGTCAATTGATTTGGCTGCGCATATTATGGTGGTATCATCTGCATATTGCACTACTGAGGCTTTAGGAATACTGTTTGGGAGCTGATTGATGAAGAGAGTAAAAAGAAGTGGCCCCAGGATGGAGCCTTGGGGTACTCCTAGGGAGACTGGTAGGGAGGGGGAGAGTTGGTTTTGCCACATAACAGCTTGTTTCCTTCCCTCTAGGTAGTTTTTGAACCAGGAGATGGCAGGGGTGGTAAGGTTTAGAGTCGCTAGTGAAAGAAGGAGAAGTCAAGGAAGGTGGCAGATACAAGGAGTCAGTTGTTTCTGTGAGTATTGGCAATGTTGATGAATTCTTTTAGTGCAGTGGTGGTGCTATGGAAGGGTCTAAAGCCATGTTGTTGAGTTGCTATTAGATTATTTTCTAGGAGATATTTCATTAGTTGCTTGTGTATTACCCCCTCTAAAATTTTAGATAAAGGGGTAGTATGGCTATAGGGTGGTAGTTATTGAGTTCCAGGGAGGTTCCCTCTTTATGTAGAGAGATGATATGTGATATTTCCCATAGCTTGGGTACTATACACTCGGAGATGAATCTGTTAATTTGGATGGAGACAGGATATGATATGGCTTCCGCAGCCAGGTGGAGGTATTCAGCGGGTAATTTATCTGAGGCTAGAGACGTTGGTTTGAGCTTGTGGAATAGTTTTTCAATGGATTTGGTTGGTTTTGGGTGGAAGCTCAACTTGAGGCAATAGTTAGTTGGGGTGGGGGGTGGATTTGCAGGGGTGGGGATGTTGTCATAGGGTTGGTTGTTTGCAAGGGTCTGGATGGTTTCTGTAAAGTATTTATTAAATTGAGCTGGGATGTCTTCTTGGTTGTTATCTATTTTTGGGGTTGGGGTAGTTGTTTTACCTGGTTGTAGAACAGAGATGATTGCTGCCCAACATTTTTGTGGGTTGTTCCTGTGCTTATCCTGTAACATTTGGGAGTAAGATGTTTGTCTGCTTTGGTGAGTTTTTTGGCTTTGTTACATAGTTCAACGCACATTTGTTTGTTCAATTGGGATTTACTGTTGAGGTAGTTGGTCCAGGCCTTGTTTCTTTTTCTGATGGAAGGTTTTGTGTCTGGGGTTAACCAGGGGGCATATTTAGTTTTAATTCTTGTTGTTCTGGAGGGGGCATGATGGTTAGGGTGTTTAAGAAGGTAGTATTGAAATATAGTACAACTTCATCAAGAGGTAAGTTTTTTAGGGGGGTCCAGTTGCACATTTTTAGGCCATTTATAAAGTTGGAGCAGTTAAAGTGTTTTTTGTTTCTAATTAGGCACATAGATATTTGGGTCAGTTGTGTTGATTTTGATCTGAGTAAGAATGTGGCTTGGTGGTCACTCAGGGTGTCTGGTAGACACCCTGCTAGGGATATCAGTGATGAGTGGGATACTAGTATCCAATCTAGAGTGGATTGGTGTTTGCTTCTCTTGTGTGTTCTTGTGGGGGAAGTGATGAGTTGGGTTAGGCCATGTAGGTTAATATGGGAGAGTGGGTTATGACTGGAACAGTTTTGCCAGTCAGTATTAAGGTCTCTTAATACTATGCTTTCCTGGGGGAGGGAGTTAGATATCCATTATAATGGGGATATTGTTGCCTGGAGGTATGTAGCATCCTATGATGTTGATGTGTTTACTATCATTAAGTTTTAGTTTTGTTAGAGTGAGTTCAACTTTATCAAGGTCTGGGGTTGTTATGTCTACTTTCTCAAGGATGAGGTGAGATTTATACACTATAGCAACCCCCCCCCCCTTTTTACCTATTCTATCACTACGAATTATATTGTAACCTGGTGGAGTGATTTCATTGTTGTGGTTGCCTGGTTTAAGCCAAACCTCTGTTAGTATGACTATCTCAGGTTGATAAAAGGAGAGAAGTGCATGAAGGTTGTGGACTTTGTTTAGCATACTTCTGACATTTAAATTTAAAATGAGGAGCGTGGATTTGTCTAGGTGGAGTAGGGTATCATTCAGGTTGAGGGTTGGGCCTGGGTTTGGATGTGTATCACCACAGCTAATGAGTTGGGTTCTGAGGTAAAAATAGAGTTTGAGTAGTTTGTTTAGGGTCTTAAAGTTCTTTATAGTTGTTTGGAGTGTAATCTGTATGCATAGTGGTGAATAAAGAAGGCTTGGTAGTGATTTGGGACTAGTTGAATAAAAGGTGTGTTGTAATATTGTTACTAGGCTATCTGCCCTAGGGCATTTATAAGCCTAGCCAGAATGTGTTTGGCTTTCGCCACCCATTTTAAATTTATTTTGCTATGCCCTTTTTCAAGGTTAGTATACTGTGCCTCTGTCTAACAGTGACACAGAAGTGATACCCGGGGTAAACCTACGATCTCCCATCCACTCATCAAGATTCCTCTTGAAGAGAGTCAATGAGGGACTCTGCCTAACCTGGACTGGGATTTTATTCCAGAGTGAAGGGAGCCTCTGGGTTATGAATCTGTCCCTCCAGCATGTCCTATTTATTTCAGTGCTGAGGTTCAAGTCTCTCGAGCGCGTAGCTCGATGGGATTTGGATTTTCTGAGGTGCAGCATGTCCATTAATTCGGGTTGGACATGGCTTTATACGCCAGGCACAGATCGCCTCTGAACAGGCGGTATGCCACTGAGTAGAGCTGGAGTTTCTTTAACCGGGCAGCATATGGCATCTGTTTGAGCCCTTTGATCCTCTTGGTGAGGTACTTTTGGGGTCTTTCCAGTTGCTGCAGGTGTCTGGTAAGGTACATCCCAAAAGGGGCATTGTACTCAATTATGGGCCTGATGAGGGATGAGTAAAGAGGCACGATGACCTCCCCTGATCTAGATGTGAATCCCTTCATGATTAGGTGGGCTATATAAAATGTTTTTCTAACCACTTTGGCCATGTGGTTGTCAAATGAGAGATTGCTATCAACTTGGGTCCCCAGGTCCCTAATTACTTCTTCTGTACTTAATGGATTACCACCTATGTGGTAATTTGTGGGCACTTTGTTTTTGCCAAAGAGGATGATTATACACTTTTTGGCATTTAGCTTGAGGCCATGGCTCTGGCACCAGTTGTCTGTTTCTATGAGGCCCTTTTGGAGGATGCTTGTGTCGGCTGGAGAGTTGATTATGGCGCCCAGTTTGCAGTCATCTGCAAACTTGGACAGCCACAGTCCTTCCGTGTTGGCCTGTACCTCCGAGAAATATATACCGAACAAAAGAGGTCCCAGGACTGAGCCTTGTGGGACACCACTTGTAACTGGTTTGGAGTCTGACATGGCTCCAGCAATTCTAACCATGTGGGTTCTGTCCTTGAGCCAGTTTGCAAGCCATCTAGTGACATAGGGGTTTATATTTAAGCTGGTAAGCTTATCTATAATGCCCGAGTGGGGTATTGTATCGAAGGCTTTTGCGAGGTCCAGGTAGGCTGTGTGGACCACCTTCCCCTCGTCAATGGCCTTGGTGAATGTTTCAAAGAAATCAACCAGGTTTAAGAGGCAGGATCTGCCCTTAACAAAGCAAACTGGGTAGGATCCAGTGTTTGTAGGTCCCCAATATCTTTATTTATGAGGTCCATGATGATCCTTTCCATAGCTTTGCAGACCAAGCTAGTCAGGCTTATGGGGCGATAGTTTCCAGGATCCGTTGAGGCACCACCTTTATGGAGAGGGACCACTGTTGCTGTACGCCACTCTTTGGGCACATATCCTATAGTAAGGCTGAGATTGAACAGTAGTTTTATGTTTGGGTTTAGCTCTTCTTGGAGTTCATGTAGGACGCAGCCTGGGACACCATCTGGTCCTACTGATGCTGTGTTTTTTGCTTTGGAGAGGGCGGCTCTTACCTGAGCATCTGAGATGTCAGGGGGGCAGCACTCTGCTGGGATAGATATTTGCTCTTTTGGTGGGGAGTTTGCGCTGAACCTGTCAGCTAGGATGTTGGCAATGTCTGTAGGTTCGGTGTATTTTTTGTCATTTTGGACTAATTCTGAGCATATCTGGGAATTACCACCCAGGTTCCTAATATAACTAAAGAAAGCCTTGTGATTATCCTTAGTGTCCTGTGCAATTTTTCTCTCGAAGCTGGCCTTAGACAATTTTATGTGTGCCCGTAGTTTTTGCTAATACTGATCAGTGATGCCTTCCCTTTTGGGATTTTGCTCTACCATTTAGTAGCTTCCTCCTTCTATTGTATAATTTGTTTATGGCTGGGGTCCACCAGACAGGACGCCTGCCTTTGGAGGATTGGGTCTTGGTTTTATTTGGGATCGATGATCCATGCATTCCTGAAGGTGTTCATAGAATGCGTTTATAAAGGATTCTGCGGTCTGGGCTGTATTTTCCACAGGCCCGGGCTTTGAAGGATTCCACCTCAGTTTTGAGGAGTGTGAAATTTGCTTTAGAGAAGTTTTTCACTGTGGTTTTCTGGGCAGGGGGTGGGGTCGGGATGTGAATATCCAGTGAGATTAGTTTATGGTCTGATCTTACCAGTGAGGGATACACTTCTGGTCTGGAGCATAGAGTCCCCATCTTGGTGATGATCAGGTCCAGTATGTTTTCCCCTCTTGTGGGAGTGGTAACAAGTTGTTCCATAGCATTTGAGTTTATAAATTCTAGGAACCTTTGGGCTAGGGTGTTGGAGCTAGAGTAATGCTCCCAGTCTATGTTTGGGTAGTTGAAGTCGCCCAATATAATGGTGTTTGGAAAGAACTTCATATTTTCCAGTGTTCTCAGGAAGGTCGAGTGGGGTTCCTGGGTTTGGGAGGGTGGTCTGTAGCAGGCTATAAACTGGAAGGCAGTTTTACCCACTGTTAGTTGCACATGGATAGTCTCTGATGCTTCGTGCTTTGCCAACAACCTGGAGGTGTGGGTATCTTTGATGAATATCGATACTCCCCCTCCTTTTGTGGTTCGGTCCAAGTTTTGGGGCTGAAAAGCATGGTATGAGGTATAACCTGGTAGTGCTGGGGTGCTCTCGGGAGCCCTGAACCAGGTTTCTGTTACTGCACAGATATCGATGTTCTCCATGCTAAGGAGAGTTTCGAGTGCATGCATCTTGAGGTTTAGACTTCTGGCGTTGAGTAGCATTACTCTTAGTTTCTTATCCCTTGTGATACCTATGGAGGTGGGTTTGTCTTTTGAGCCTTGCCTAAAAAAGGCACTATGGGGGTAGCAAGAGCCATTGCCAATATACGAAAGCCCAGGGGTGACAGGTGCAAGCCGTCCCTAGCGAAGCATCGTGGCTTGTCGAGAATATCATCCCAAGCTGACAGGCATTGGATCCCCTTTGAATGACACCAGTACTTAAGCCAATTGTTGAAATTGATCATCTTGTCTTCATATTGTGGTGTCATTCTTGGTGAGGGTAAGATGCTACTCAAGGTCAGGGTCATACCGGCCTGGGCTACATGCTCAGAGAGCTCCTTTATGTCTCTTTTCATGTAGTCCAGGGAGGTACGTCTCAGGTCATTCACACCAGCATGGACAATGACTGAGTCATATTTGTACTAGCGTTGGAGTGACCTGAGTGCTTGTGTTATGTGGCGGATCCTAGCTACCGACAGGCTGCTCACCGTGACCCTCTCCTTGTTCAGCCTGGTGAGCGGGACGTCAGTGTGCCTGATGATAGAGTCACCTATTACAAGTGTATCAGGTGTGTTGTTTAGTCTTAAGGGCTGTGACTGTTTGGCACACTGGCTTTGTGAGATATGTGTTGCACGTGTTTTGTTTTGGGGTAGCGGCTGCTTGGGTGTCTGCTTTGGAGGTCTCTGCTGCTTGGCAGATCTTTATTTAGAGCCTCGAGTATGTTTTTGTGTGATTATGTGTTTGGTTTGCTGTCGTGGTAGGTCTATGTGAGACTGGAATTGTAGTGAGTGTGGTTTCCTTCTCCTCCTGACTGGTTATGCCAGTACTGAGTTGAGAGAGCTTAGCCTCCAGTTTGGCTATATGGTTGCATCTCTCATATGTGTTGGAATTTGTTGGGAGGAGGAGAGGGTTGTCTGTGTACATGAGGCAGTTGTAACATTGCTTCAAGATTCCCAGATTCACCAGCTGGACCGGAGAGGAGATTGACAACTGACCTTTAGACATGCTAGAATAATATTGGGAATTCCTTAATAATTGAAAACCAGGGCCAGTGGGGAGTGAGGGTGTAGTGCTTTTAATTTTTAGTGCTGACTTATATAATTGTTTTAGTGAGCAAGTGCCAGGTAACTTAAGTGCAATGTGTTACAGGTAACTTAAATGCAAAAACGACAAACAGTAACTTTCTTTCAAGTGAAACAAGGAAATAAGTACAGTAAGCAATGCAGATATCACTAGTATTCAGTGGATAAATTAAGTTGTTTTTGGTGGTTGGTGATAGACGTTAGCAGTGGGAGGGTGGATACACCTAGGAGCAATAGTAAGAGGTGTATGTATGTGTATGTAGAGGTGTATGTATTTTTAATTTATCAGCCCTCTGAATACAGGCAAAACACACATATGAACAGCAGACAAACATAAGGCAAATTTAGAAGCAGGTGTACTTAGATGCTATATTCCAAAATACCTGTTCTTAGTCTGCTATCAGTATCAGTGGTTGCTCATATGAAACAAGTTTTTCACAATAGGACCCCATATCAATGTTGCATATTAGAAAGGCATGACTTATGTCTTGCAAATTATGTATATATGTATATATGGATCTACTTTATAAAATCGAAAAAACACTTACTCAAAATGCAGAATGTTGAGACCACTTTAGCAAAATGTCATATTATCAAACACACGGAACATCGCATTGTCACTCCAGGAAACTAACCACTGGGCCACCATGGTGAACTTTGCTCTTTTCTCCACTATAGTGCAATCTCAGAGTTAGTATATTTAGTTGGGCTGGGGGGTGCGGGGAGCAGCCCCTCACATGGGTGGGTTTGATTTGTTTTGGTTTGTGTTTTAATCATGGTGGTCCAGTGGTTAGTTTCCTAGAATGACATTGAGATGTGCTGGGTGCTCGATAAAATGATGTTTCACTAAAGTGGTCTCGACGTCCTGCATTTTGAGTAAGTGTTTTTTCAATTTTGTAAAGTAGATTTTTTGTATATATATATATATATATATATATATATATATATATATATATACATACACACACACACACACACACACACACATTTTATATATATATATATATATATATATATATATATATATATATATATATATATATATATATATATATATATATATATATATATATATATATATATATATCTGTAATTTGCAAGACATAAGCCATACCATATATCTAATATGCAACACTGATATAGGGTCCAATTATGAAAAACTTGTTTCCTGTGAGCAACCACTGATACTGATAGCAGACTAAGAACAGGTCTTTTGGAATATAGTCTCTAATGTACACCTGCTTCTAAATAGGCCTTACACCAATGACAGCTAAATCCACTAAGAGCAACTCTGCTGTTCTAATACTGAAGTTGTGGCACATTGGTTATGTGTTTGGCCCTTATTGTCTTAATGTCCACTAACAGGGGTTCAAATTCCAGCTCTGCACATATGATGTGAAATGGACTGATAGCTGTGAACATGTATGCTGATGATGTAGGGCATGGGATTAAGTTATTCAGACATGCTTTTTATGTTATTTATGATTATCTTTACATGATGGTGTGAAGAAAATGAAACACTGTCATCTGTGTTAGCATGCCTAGCAGGGGATTTGTGTATGTTCTCAGATTAACTTGTAATGTATGCCAGCATGTCTAATTGTGAAAATGTAAATATGTTTTTTAAAATCAAAACAGTAGTAAAGAGAGCATTCCCAGCGGTGCAAGTACCTCTCGGCTCACGATAAAAAATATAGCAATAATTGCAAATAAACAGGCTGAGAGGTAGCCAAGGCATATTAATAAATCTACCATAGACTGTTCACCAAATGAAAAACTCATCAGAATAGTTGAAATGCACCAAAATACGGAATAAACACATATTTTGATGCATTTCAACTATTCTGACGAGTTTTTCATTTGGTGAACAGTCTATGGTAGATTTATTAATACGCCTTGGCTACCTCTCAGCCTGTTTATTTGGAATTATGTTTTTTAAAATGTTGAGTAACTCCCTGTTTATACAAAATGTTTAAAGAATCTGTCAGTGTTTTGCTACATTTCTAATTGTGCATGCGTGTGAGGGAGATTATAAAATACAAACTGTCTATAGAGAATCAGCTGAACAAGTAGATTATGTCATTAGAATATTCCTGGTTGCTAGGTGATTATTTGAACAGCTGTTTGACAGGAAAAAAAAACTTTTTTTAAACAGCTGACTGTTAATTTTAAAATAAGACAATTGAGACTGTTAAGCTGGGCAGTCTGTGAAGAGCAGCAGTTGAGAGTTACAGTCAGCTACAGTGCTGTGCAGAAGATATCCAGAAAACAGACTCACTAAAACTGTAAGCCTGTCTTTGCCTTGCTGTTATGTTTTAGAGTAGATCAGGAACAGTATTCTCTAGTTAGATTAGGAAAGTTTAGTTATTTAGGTTTTTTTAAAATGATGGACTTCTATCTTACAGTTTAATTTTATATATCTGGTGATTGAATTCCGGTGTTTATTGAAAGTTATTGATTTACATTCTTGTAATCATTTTACTTATTATTAATTTTTTTTTCATTACTTTACATTGTGGCTGGACAATCAGTGTGCTCTTTAGAGATTAGAGAGTGCTTATAAGATATTCTCCAGGTCAACTTGAATGCCTGGCTGCTTTAGGTAATAGCTATCATTTATTTTGATATTTAATTTTTAATAATTGATCACCCATTGAAGGACTTGTAGACCTGTCTGACTCGGGTGGCAGCGTTTACCATTTGTAGTGGGGAGGGAACACAGCTGGAAAGCTAGGTCAGGCTTCCTATAAGTGTTGAGTGTGTGAGATTTAAATTTATTATGAGTGTGAGTGAGTCAGAGGTCTTAAACTGGAACACATTGCTCTGAAGTGTATGATAAGGGATTACATTTTGCGTGGACAGAGGTATACAGTCTAGTCCCAGGAAAATAGAGCATGTTCCTGTTGTTCTCTTAAGGGAAATTGTGGAATTTTACTCTTGTGTGCTCTGATGTTTTCTGTGATGCTCCCACACTGGAGTCAGTGGTGAGGATTGAAGCTCTTTAATTACTGACCTGGGTTTTAAGTGGGGGACGTCACATTTATTGGTGGCAGTCTGGTGGGGTATTGACAGGATGTCACAGATGGTAATATAGATGAGATGGATTGTTTTGCATAGCCATGCTCTGTAAATGACAGGACAGACATTCGTTTGACATATGCTTTGAACAGTTGACATGTCAATATATGAACTCCTATATAAAATCTAAGATGTGCGTATCATCCTGTCTTTCAGATGTCCAACTGAAATACAAGGGACAATTTTTCTCTACAAGGGAATGCAATAATTATAGAGGCTTTGTGCCAACTTGGCAGGAACATGGTAGGATGGACAGGCAGTACCGTCTGGTGAAATCAAGTGTGGATGAATTTTACAAACATGATCAATGCTGTGGGTGGAAACAACAGATCCAGGGAGGCCTGCCAGAGATGCTGCTCTGATATGGTCCTCTGTGGAGTCAAAAGACTCCCCACTAAGAGAGGGTGAGGAATGCCACTGAAGGTAGGCTACCATTGCCTCCCTGGATGAGATAACAATATCTGGGGAGGTATTGAGGTAGGTGTTTCACGATGTACAGAAATGTCCAATTTTCACAAACACTACAGCATACATCAATTTTTATGGAAGGGCATTCATTCCCAATTCTTACCATAGTTTTATATTTGTGTTACAGCAGCAGATGTATGCTGTGACTGTGGTAGCACACCTGAAGTTGATGTACAATATAAGTGTTATAGCATGTCATCTTACCTTAACAGGGCATAGATAACCCTTTCAGCAGCATGTGTAATATTGTGTGTTTCAGTTACGTAACTCCATTAATATTGGAACAGCAGCATCATGTGTCATGTAAGTGTCTCCATATTCTGTTAGTGTGATCCATAGCTGTTGTGTATCTCTGCTTCCTGTCACGATTGAGGAGTATACTCACATGTTGTTTGTGTGCATTTTAGCCTACAAATACATCTTTGCATGACATGGGCCATGCAACATCAGGCAAGGACAGACATGTTGTTATTATGCAACACTGTTTAGCACACCTATGATCTATGATATTAATGTTGTATTTTTTTCCTGCACAGGTACACCATCACATTATCCACACAGTTTGTCATGAAAGTGTTTCCAAGTTCTGTTAGTGTGATCCTTAGCTGTTGCACCTCTGCCTCCTGTTATGACTGAGTAGTATACTCACATATTTTTGTATGTCAGTTTTAAAATATAGGTTCTGCTTTACATTAGAGAGCTAGGGAGAATGTTCTTGGTAAGGTAGTCTGTATGGCTGTATAGGACATTTGCAATCTGCATGCCATCATCACCCATCCAGTATGTATAGATCTTATTTGATATGTGTTATATATCATGCTGAATGCCACATGATGCTTTTCATGTGCTTGCTACTGAGTTGTATACATTTATCTTTTTACATGACAGTAGCATTTCAACCCTCATCACTGATGGTGGAGCCAGAGGAGGGCATGTCAGGCATGTTTTAGTAGTTGTATTGACATTAATGGGAACATGCAGTTCCCTAAGGGAACTGCAAACCCTAACCCAAAATAACTTCACCCTAGCCGAAACTTGGTTCACTAACATCAAATTCTTAATCCTCCAAAAAACAAACTAATTATTTTCGGTCCAGGCAGATCTCCTCCCCTAAATAATTATTTCACCATCAACTCCAAAGAAAACATTCAAATCAGCCCAACCACACACACTAAACTGCTAGGTGTAAAAATAGACAATGACCTGAAATGTGACATCTACATAGCACAAACCATCAAGAAAGTTAATAAAAAGCTTCGACTCCTCTACAGGAACAAACAGTTTATGACTAAACCTACCAAAGCAACCATCACAAAGACTCATCTTTTATCCACCCTCCTTTATGCCTCTCCCATCTTGACTAATCTCTGCCAATCTGATTTAAATAAAATGGAATCTTGCTATAACACGATTGCCAAGTTTGCCACTGAAGTCTCATATAAGTCCCACCACTGTCTATCCCTTAAGCAGTTCAATTGGCTTGAGTTGTCTAATATACTTCTACTCAATCAACTCTCTATAGCACACAAGCTCTACTACCTTCCTGAGATAACGCCAGCACTTCAGCATCTAATTCAGCCCCACATTCCCTCTAGAGCCTTAAGATCTAGTAACCAGAACCTCATAATTATCATCCAACATAACAATTATGCTGGTAAATCCCTCTTTGCCAGCACCATTGCCAAAACCTGGAACACACTACCAAGCCAAATAACTTCTACTACCTCTTTTATTCAATTAAAAAACTCCTGAAAACCCACTATTTAAATAACTGGCTATGCTCATGCTACTCCCCAGGTTAATCCATATAAAGAGAATGTTTCAGGGTTACAGCTAAGTATAAACAGTTTTCCCATGAAAGCTTGTTAACACTTTGATATTTACCTTACAAAACTTATAACTGAAAAAAATGTTGTTTTAAATTTATTATGTACCTCAAATATTGTCTACTGAAATAATTTTAAATCTCTAACATATTGTGTATGAATGCTATATGTATGCTCTATTTTTTTTTCTCATGTACTGCATTGTATTGCGGAGCTTTTCTCCCCCGGCCTCACCTCAGAAAATGGACCTGTGTCCAGTCAGACTTTCCTGGTAAATAAATGTAAAATAAAATAAAAAAATAAAATAAATTAGCTGTCATATTTGCTTGATATGTGAATGACATGGCATATCTCTGGTTTATAGGGTCCCTCCACCACCCACAGCCACGATGACCTAGTAAGTCCATATCATCATACGCATTGTAGTTATATAGTTATGTCAGCCCTGTGCTACATCATTTGACTTCTGTGAATGTTTGTGACATGTGTCATATATCTCTTTTTGTATCACATCCACTACCTGCCTCCTCCAGTAGCCTGTCCACTTATCCTGAGGTAGGATGTGATGTATCTCATTCTTCTAGTGTGACCAATGGCACATGGGCCATTGCATTGGGTTCATTGTCCTGCCTGGAAGGGGACAGACATGTGGTTCATTGTGAAGCCTCTGACAGGCAGGATAATGTGGCTAGCCATTCTGATGATGGGTGGACATCAGATGATGGACATGATGATGACCGTGACCTGTTGTTCCATGTAGGGTCTGGTAATGATGGTGACTTTCCCCATGATGGATCAATACTGTCCGTCAGACTACACATAGGAATGTAGCTGATGTGCATGGATGCATGTCACAGAGTGTCTGCTTACAATTACAGGCACATGAAAGTTCACAGTGACATCATGGCTCTGACCTGTATGCACTTACATGTGCTTCTGATCCTGTAACACAACAGCTGAAGGTCAGGAGCGCAGACAGGAGAAGTGAAGGCAGCACTGGCTGCATAGCATGACAGTGTGGAATCTATTATGTGCCATGTTAAAAGCCTTGAATTCAGAGAGCTTATCAAGCAATCCTATTTTGGTTTGTGATTTATAGATCTTTACTGTTAAAAAGATGTGACTGCGAGCGACAGTGAATAGGAATTAGAGCTTTTGTCTGACATTCAGAATTTGTACAGTCAGAGCAATGGGTCTGTATTTTGTTGATTTATCGACCCTTTAAAAGCAAAAGCTTGAAAGCCCTAACACATGGAACAACAATTTTTTTCTCAGGGAAAAAAATCGCTGGTCCGTTTTTGGGACTTTGCCATTTCCTTCACTGTGGTGCGATCTCGGAGTTGGTATATTTAAGGGGGAGGGCAAAGACCCTCATTTTATTTAGCGTTTTGAAGTTTTTTTTTTTTTTGTGGGAAAAAAATTGCTGTTCCATGTGTTCGGGCTTTCAAGCTTTTGCTTTTAAAGGGTCAATAAATCAGCATTCGCTATTTTAAGCATTCACTGATTTAATATAGACCCAGAGCAACAACTTTACTGTACTTTCTTTATTAGTAGTTGCATATTGCTTGTGTGATTTGTCTCATATCTTGTTCAGTGTAATAAATGCTATGCATATTTAAAAGTAACACCTGATAACACTGGTGATCTTTGTTCCTTATGTCAAAAGCTGAATGATTTGCTTACCATTATTAGCAGTAACTCTAGAGTTACTGATGATGATTGCACTTGTGAAATTGGCATGACATGAAGAACTGTTGTTACATATATTAACAGCTGGACTGGTGAGATAAATAATGTTGGTCAAAAAGAAACTCAGCAGACCACCAGGCTAAAAACATAAAACTTTAATCCAAGGAAGTGATGGTTAGTGCTTTCAGGTAAATACTCTTCTTCAGACAACCACATAGCATTACAAAAGCATTATTTAAATTACAAACAGTCAATGATATTGCTTAATTAATTTAACAATTAAAAATGATGTCTGCGCCTTTTAAGGGCTGGCTTTAAAGGCAAAACCCTATTAAGCCCTGGGCTTCTATCAGCTCCTAGGGTCTCTTCTCTGACTTCTCTTTCGGCTGTTCCCATTAGGGGTCACCACAACAGATCATCTGTTTCCATTTCTTCCTGTCCTCTGCATCTTGCTCTGTCACACCAACCACCTGCATATCCTCTCTCACCACATCCATAAAACTTATCTTATGCCTTCCTCTTTTCTTCTTACTTGGCAGCTCCATCCTTAGAATTTTTTCCCAATATACCCAGCATCCCTCCTCAGCATATGTCCAAACCAATGCAATCCTGTCTCTCTGGCTTTCTCTCTCAACCATCCAACCTGAGCTGACCCTCTAATATATTGATTCCTAATCCTGCCCATCCTCATCACACTCAGTGCAAATCTTAACATCTTTAATTCTGTCACGTCCAGCTCTGACTCCTGCCTTTTTGTCAATGCCACTGTCTCCAACCCATATAACATAGCTGGTCTCACTACCCTTTTGCAGACCTTCCCTTTCACTCTTACTGGTACCAGTCTGTCATATATCACTCCTGACACTCTTCTCCACCCATTCCACCCTGCCTGTACTCTCTTCTTCATCACCTCTCTTCCACACTCACCATTACTCTGAACTGTTGATCCCAAGTACTTAAACTCATCCACGTTCGCCAACTCTACTCCCTGCATCCTCACCATTCCTCTAGCCTCCCTCTCATTCACACACATATAGTCTGTCTTAGTTCTGCTGACCTTCATTCCTCCCCTCTCTAGAGCATATCTCCACCTCTCCAGGGTCTCCTCAACCTGGTCCTTACTCTCACTACAGATCACAATGTCATCTGCAAACATCATAGTCCACGGGGCCTCCTGTCTGATCTTATCTGTCAACTTGTCCATCACCACTGCAAATAAGAAAGGGCTCAGAGCTGATCCTTGATGTAAATCCCACCTCCACCTCAAATGCATCTGTCATTCCTACCGCAGACCTCACCACTGTCACACTACTCTCGTACGTATCCTGTACCACTCTTACAGATGCACAAGCCTGTGCATTTCTTCGTGCTGGTCCCAAGCCCGGATAAATGGGGAGGGTTATGTCAGGAAGGGCATCCGGTGTAAAACCTCTGCCAAATGACATATGCGGACAACAATATCAACTTCTAGGGTAATAATCCATATTGTTTCACAATATTCAGTGTACCCAAATAACTCTTCTCCCTTTTTATTTAACTAAATGGACTGTAGCACCATAAAATTAAAATAACGTCCTGAGCATTTATAAATATGTTGAAACAAAGCACTACGTATATAATGTTAGGCAAAGTGAAAATAGAACACATTTAAGAAATGATGTGTCTATTGTCTGTAAAGATCATTCAACCCCTAACAAGATGATGCCCCCTGACAACTTTGGAATCTGAATACAAGTATTCAGCAATCTGAGGATTCAGAGTGTTTAGAAGGAAACAAAAAAAGAAGACAGGAAGAAGTTAACAGCAAATAACAAGGAAGAAAAAGAAACTGATAAATGTGTGTAAAGTAAAGAGAATACTTACAAAAAAAGGACACTGGTTTGTTACGTAACACACAGATTACAGGGAATGATAACATTTTTCTATCAGAAAATCTTCAGACTACAGAAAAAGGCATAGTTTTGGTGAAAAGGTAAAAATCAAAACTGAACGTGAAAGGATTGAAGAACATTACTGTAGCAAAAAGATGAGAAGGACGGATGCTGACTACATGGCTCAAGCTGTGATGTACAAAGGCAGATGGATGAGAACTGTATGGCTGCAAATTTAATATGTAATGAAAACAGTGGGATAAATAAGACTAATGTCGATGAAGATCATCCCTTTGTAGCAATTGATAAAGCAGATATTGCTGAAATGGAAGTTGAAGATTCTTCAGATCTGGTCAGAAATTATATTCTTGCAATTGGAGATCGAGTTATTAGAGGAACTGATACTTACATTTGCAGAGAAGATAATGAACATCAAATAGTGTTATGCTTGTCAGGACCAAAAAATAGAAGATGTGAGACAAGCCTTGGAACGCCTTAATGTAAGGAAGTATGAAGCTGTTTTTTTTTCATGTTGGTACAAATGATCTCATTTGCAAGGACTCTCTGACTGTTGGTCGGGAACTTACAGCTCTCTTAGAATAGTATAGCTTGTACAGGTGTTAGGATGCATTTTTCACAAAACACATATAGAAAGGATAGTTAGGTCACCGTGAATAAAAATATTTTTTTGGGTAAATACCTACATGGTATAAATGTCACATTTTAAAAAAATGGAAATGTGTAGAGCACCCATGTCTAGTTTTGGGCACATGTGCAGACAAGATGGCGAGCATTTGTCAAGATCAGAGAAGAGAATTTTTGCAGAAGATATTTTGCTTTTTTTGACAAACAGTGGAAAGGTCAAAAATGTGCAACATTTGATGCATCTCTGAAGGTTGTTAATGTTAGGATCATTAATAATAAAGTTTTTTTATTGGAATATTTGCTACGGTCCTACACAATTGATGTTGTTATTGTTTGTGAAACATGGTCAAGGAACAATGACTGGAAACCAGTTCTGTCAGGTTATAAATGTTTTTACTGTAACAGACATTCTAACAAAAAATCAGATGGAGGTGTTATTATAGAGATTAAAGGTAGAAATGTAGCTTTGGTGTGGCTTTGTGCGATTTTGCGCATAGCGCAGTATCGGGCAGCTCCGTTTAATTGGGTTTAAACCATTCTCAGCTCCGCAAAGTCTGCTGTTCACTTTTTCCCTTAGAACTGATCTAGTTCTCATAATAAACCCCCTATTCCTACTCTAAAGCCTGGCACTTGCTCACTAAAGGAATTATATAAGTCAGCACTAAAAAATTAAAAGCACTACACCCTCACAAACTCCCCTTGAGTACCTTGTTCCCCATTGGCCCTTTTTTTCAATTATAAAGGAATTCCCAATACTATTCTAGCATGTCCAAAGGTCAGTTGTCAATCTCCTGTCCGGTCCAGCTGGTGAATCTGGGAATCTTGAGGCAATGTTACAACTGCCTCATGTACACAGACAACCCTCTCCTCCTCCCAACAAATTCCAACACATTTGAGAGATGCAACCATATAGCCAAACTGGAGGCTAAGCTCTCTCAACTCAGTACTGGCATAACCAGTCAGGAGGAGAAGGAAACCACACTCACTACAATTCCATTCTCACATAGACCTACCACGACAGCAAACCAAACACATAAACACATAAAAACATACTCGGAGGCTCTAAATAAAAATCTGCCTAAGCAGCAGAGACCTCCAAAGCAGACACCCAAGCAACCGCTACCCCAAAACAAAACACGTGCAACACATAGCTCACAAAGCCAGTGTGCCGAAAAGTCACAGCCCTTAAGGCTAAACAACACACCTGATACACTTGTAATAGGTGACTCTATCGTCAGGCACACTGATGTCCCGCTCACCAGGCTGAACAAGGAGAAGGTTACGGTGAGCTACCTGTTGGGCGCTAGGATCCGCCACATAACACAAGCACTCAGGTCACTCCAAGGCAAGTACAAATATGACTCAGTCATTGTCCATGCTGGTGTGAATGACCTGAGATGTACCTCCTTGGACTACATGAAAAGAGACATAGAGGAGCTCTCTGAGCATGTAGCCCAGGCCGGTATGACCCTGACCTTGAGTAGCATCTTACCCTCACCAAGAACGATGCCACAATATGAAGACAAGATGATCAATTTCAACAATTGGCTTAAGTATTTGTGTCATTCAAAGGGGATCCAATGCCTGTCAGCCTTGGATGACATGCTCGACAAGCCACGATGCTTCGGTAGGGACGGCTTGCACCTGTCACCCCTGGGCTTTCGGATATTGGCAAAGGCTCTTGCCAACCCCATAGTGCCTTTTTTAGGCAAGGCTCAAAAGACAAACCTACCTCCATAGGTATCACAAGGAATAAGAAACTAAGAGTAATGCTACTCAACGCCAGAAGTCTAAACCTCAAGATGCACGCATTTGAAACTCTCCTTAGCATGGAGAACATTGATATCTGTGCAGTAACAGAAACCTGGTTCAAGGCTCCCGAGAGCACCCCAGCACTACCAGGTTATACCTCATACCATGCTTTTTGGCCCCAAAACTTGGACTGAACCCCAAAAGGAGGGGGAGTATCAATATTCGTCAAAGATACCCACACCTCTAGGTTGGTGGCACAGCACAAAGCATCAGGGACTATCCATGTGCAACTAACAGTGGGTAAAACTGCCTTCCAGTTTATAGCCTGCTACAGACCACCCTCCCAAACCCAGGAACCCCACTCGGCCTTCCTGAGAACACTGGAAAATATGAAGTTCTTTCCAAACACCATTATATTGGGCGACTTCAACTATCCAAACATAGACTGGGAGCATTACTCTAGCTCCAACACCCTATCCCAAAGGTTCCTAGAATTTATAAACTCAAATGCTATGGAACAACTTGTTACCACTCCCACAAGAGAGGAAAACATACTGGACCTGATCATCACCATCATGGGGGCTCTATGCTTCAGACCAGAAGTGTATCAATCACTGGTAAGATCATACCATAAACTAATCTCACTGGATATTCACATCCTGACACCACCCCCTGCCCAGAAAACCACAGTGAAAAACTTCTCTAAAGCAAATTTCACACTCCTCAAAACTGAGGTGGAATCCTTCAAAGCCCCCGGGCCTGTGGAAAATACGGCCCAGACCACAGAATCCTTTATAAACGCATTCTATGAACACCTTCAGGAATGCATTGATCATGCAATCCCAAATAAAACCAAGACCCAATCCTCCAAAGGCAGGCATCCTGTCTGGTGGACCCCAGCCATAAACAAACTATACAATAGAAGGAGGAAGCTACTACATGATAGAGCAAAATCCCAAAAAGGGAAGACATCTCTGATCAGTATTAGCAAAAAACTATGGGCACTCATAAAATCGTCTAAGGCCAGCTTTGAGAGAAACATTACACAGGACACTAAGGATAATCACAAGGCTTTCTTTAGTTATGTTAGAAACCTGTGTGGGAATTCCCAGATATGCTCAGAATTAGTCCAAAATGACAAAAAATACACCGAACCCACAGACATTGCCAACTTCCTAGCTGACAGGTTCAGTGCAAACTTCTCCCCCCTCCCCACCAAAAGGGCAAATATCTATCCCAGCAGAGTGCTGCCCCCCTGACATCTCATATGCTCAGGTAAGAGCTGCCCTCTCCAAAGCAAAAAACACAGCATCAATGGGACCAGACGGTGTCCCGGGCTGCATCCTACATGAACTCCAAGAAGAGCTAAACCAAACATAAAACTACTGTTCAATCTCAGCCTTACTACAGGATATGTACCCAAAGAGTGGCGTACAGCAGCAGTGGTCCCTCTCCACAAAAGTGGTGCCTCAACGGATCCTGGAAACTATCGTGCCATAAGCCTGACTAGGTTGGTCCGCAAAGTTATGGAAAGGATCATCATGGACCTCATAAATAAAGATATTGGGGACCTACAGACACTGGATCCTACCTAGTTCGGCTTTGTTAAGGGCAGATCCTGCCTCTTAAACCTGGTCAATTTCTTTGAAACAGTCACCAAGGCCACTGACGAGGGGAAGGTGGTCCACACAGCCTACCTGGACCTCGCAAAAGCCTTCGATACAGTACCCCACTCAGGCATTATAGATAAGCTCACCAGCTTAAATATAAACCCCTATGTCACTAGATGGGTTGCAAACTGGCTCAAGGACAGAACCCACATGGTTAGAATTGCTGGAGCCATGTCAGACTCCAAACCAGTTACAAGTGGCATCCCACAAGGCTCAGTCCTGGGACCTCTCTTGTTCGGTATATATTTCTCGGAGGTACAGACCAACACGGAAGGACTGTGGCTGACCAAGTTCGCAGATGACTGTAAACTAGGCACCATAATCGACTCTCCAGCCGACACAAGCATCCTACAAAAGGGTCTCATAGAAACAGACAACTGGTGCCAGAGCCATGGCCTCAAGCTAAACGCCAAAAAGTGTATAGTCATCCCCTTTGGCAAAAACAAACTGCCCACAAATTACCACATAGGTGGTAATCCATTAAGTACAGAAGAAGTAATTAGGGACCTGGGGACCCAAGTTGATAGCAATCTCTCATTTGAAAACCACGTGGCCAAAGTGGTTAGAAAAACATTTTATATAGCCCACCTAATCATGAAGGATCCGGGGAGGTCATCGTGCCTCTTTACTCATCCCTCATCAGGCCCATAATTGAGTACAATGCCCCTTTTGGGATGTACCTTACCAGACACCTGCAGCAACTGGAAAGACCCCAAAAGTACCTCACCGAAAGGATCAAAGGGCTCAAACAGATGCCATATGCTGCCTGGTTAAAGAAACTCCAGCTCTACTCAGTGGCATGCCGCCTGCTCAGAGACAATCTGTGCCTGACGTATAAAGCCATGTCCAACCCGGAATTAATGGACATGCTGCACCTCAGAAAATCCAAATCCCATCAAGCTATGTGCTTGAGAGACTTGAACCTCAGCACTGAAATAAATAGGACATGCTGGAGGGACATATTCATAACCCAGAGGCTCCCCTCACTCTGGAATAAAATCCCAGTCCAGTTTAGGCAGAGTCCCTCATTGACTCTTTTCAAGAGGAATCTTGATGAATGGATGGGAGATCGTAGGTTTACCCCGGGTATCACTTCATTGTTAGACAGAGGCACAGTATACTAACCTCGAAAAAGGGCATAGCAAAATTCATTTAAAATGGGTGGCGAAAGCCAAACACACTCTGGCTAGGCTTATAAATGCCCTAGGGCAGATAGCCTAGTATGAACCTATGAACCTATATAAGACCTGAGATTATTAAATGTTCAGTGATAACACCAATACTACAGATTGCTCAACTTTGACAGTAAAGACAATCCTGAAACATATAACAATTGTTGGAGTATATAGACCACCAAAGTCAAGTGTTGATTACCTAGAGGAATTCATACATTTCTTGCATGAAACACAGGACGGAAAAATAATATTAGCTGGGGACTTAAATTTACCAGAAACAGACTGGAATAATATTGATTCAACAGCATTAATAAGGAAATTATTCACAACATATATTCAGGAACAACAATTGCTTCAGATTGTAAAAAAAAAAAAACTACCATGAAACGGAACACAGTAGACATTGTTTGTGTTCCTAAAGAAATTACTGTTACTTCAAGTCAAATATTTCCATCACTGATGTGCGGTGACCATGGGGTTATAAAGGTTAATTTGCTGCTGGGTAATTATGCCAAACTAAAATCTAAATGAATGCACAGAAGATTAATTAGATATTATATGGAAGCAAAACAGCCATTATATAAAAATAACTGGAGTGATATGTTCAGTGGAAAATCTGCAGATGGAATGTGAACATTTTGAGTGCAAAAAAATGTTTAACATCAGGATCTAGGCATACAATGTGAGGGGGATATATTTCCAAAAGAACAAGATACCTGCTTAAGGTGAGAGACAAAAAATATAAGAAATGAAAGAGAGGTCAATCTACATCTTTTCAAACTGAAATAAACAAGCTGGACAAACAAATAAAGCATAGTGTGAGACAAAGTCAAGAAAAATTTGAAGAAAATGTATATAAAGATATTGAGCATAATAGGAAACCTTTTTATAGATACATAAGATGTGGAAGGAGTAAAGACATGCAAACTGATAAACATGCAGATTCTAAAATGTATTCCAAGACACAACCGGTTATAGATATATTTACAAAATCTTATGCAAAACAGTTTGGCTGCACAAAGGGGGTGATAAGTTGTCTTAGTGACATCTGGGCAACCTTAGATACTGGAATCAAATTAGATTAATTTGAAGAAGAAGTAGGCAAACTGGATCCAAGCAAAGCACAGGGAGGAGACAGAATTAGTAATAATGACCTGAGGACACTTCAGCAAGAACTTATAGTACCATTATGTCTATTATTTACTAGCTCATATAAATATGGGGAGATTCCTCAAGATTGGAGACATGCATTTATTAAAACTGTATTTAAGGGAAAGGGGAGTAGAACAATCCCAGAGTCATATAGACCATTAATTTATTTGTCATTTTGTTGAGCGGGAAATTCTTACTAGGACAGAGCCTGTTTTCAGCGGAGGCCCAGGGAGAAACGCTCCAGACACGTGTTTGGATTAAGTCTACTTTCAAGTTGTGGAAAAATAATGGAGAAGCTATTGGATAAATTATTGTCAGAATTGGATACATTGAGACTTGGAATCATATATCAGCATGCATATGTTGAAAATAGATCTATTACCACCTGTGACATGATGTTCTATAACAATGTAATAGCAGCTATTTATGAAAAAATTGTGCTGTGATGTAATTTATATAGATTTAATTTCAGCATTTGACAGGGTCTTACACAAAACACTGATCTATAAATTAGAACAACTAAGTATCGATGTACTCCTGATAAGATGGATAGCTGCATGGCTTACAAATAAGACACGGCAAGTATCACATACCAAGTGGACAGGTGAAATTTTTGGTTACAGTCAGGGTGTCCCACAGGACTCTGTACTAGCTCCTTGCTTGTTTAGATTGTATCTTTCAGACCTAAGTTTTTAAGCTGAGATATTCTATAGTCTATATGCAGATGACTTGAAATTGGGTAAACTGTTTACATGTGTTACAAATCAGGCATGTCTGCAAAAGAACTTGACTAAATTGATCATTTGGGCACAAGAGAATAATATGATGATAAATACATCAAGAACTAAGCATATGAGAATTGGGAGACATAAACTGAAAGGGGACTATTTAATACAGCACACAGTGATTGAAACTATAGATTCATTTATGGACCTAGGTATATGGGTAAATCCAGCTTTGAGTTTTTCTGATCATATCAACCAATTGGTTAATGATAGCTATAGAACTATAGGTTGTATAAAAAGATTTATAAAGTCTAGGAAATCAGAAATGATGAAGTCATTGTTTGTTAGTTACATTAGACCCAAACTTGAGCATGGAATAACAGTATGAAAACATTATAAGCGAACAAGCATGAGTAAATTGGAAAGAATACAGTGGAAATAGACCAACTGCATCCATGGATGCGAACATTTAAGTTATTATGAAAAACTAAAATATCTAAATTTGTACACTGCCTCTTGTAGATATTTAAGAGGAGATTTTATTCAGGAATATAGAGCATTAAGTGACAGTTATCTCTGGGAATGTTCGGGGTTATCAGAAAGCAGTAGAGAATCATCAGACAGCCTATGTAGAAGATTCTATAGGAATAAGAAGTCTACTAACTGGTTATCTGAGAGAGCAGCTGATGCATGGAACAGACTAACAAATTACATTAAAGCAAGTACTAGTTTAGATATTAGATGTTTGTCATTACTCATGATGCTGTATGCACTTATTATGGGAACAAGTGCTTTGGTATATAGGCAGGCTAGGAAGGGCATTAATGCCAGTGCTTGAAGTAGTTGTATGCGTGTATGTATGTATGTATGTATGTATGTATATATGTATGTTACAGCAGTGCTAGGGCAGTGCAGTAGTATGAACTGGATGTTATGTGCTGTGACTGTACTGAGCAGATTGCTTTCCATGGGGAGAGGCAGACCCCTTCTCATTAGATCCACACATGGCCCTCAGACATCATTGTCTAAGCTGCAATGTGCAAACACATCTACTGTTAGTCAATCAACTGTGAACTCAGCAATCACATCCAGGCAGACACATTGCACTAGTGCTCCTACCCAAACTGTGTCCTAAAATGCTAGTGTCATCACATCCATCTCCTCAGTACAGCATCAATGACCATGTGCTTCCAGATGTGGCAGGGGCATCCAGGACCATGGTGTGAGATGTCAGCATGGGCACCCTAGACTGCATTAGAGTAACACTGACTGTTGATCTAATGTGTGTGTCGCGATGTGTCATTCTGACTCCGTGGCAATGATGACCAGTGTGCTGATCACTGGTTAATCAGTCAATAAGAAGGAGGTTGGCATATTGGTTAAGATATCTACCTTACAAGCACAAGGTAAAGGGTTTGATTCTCACATGGAATAACTGGCTAGGTTTAAAATGACTCACAGGGGCAGTAAGCCTAGTAGTAACCTATGTTAGTTTAATTTGTAGGTGGTTTCTTAAATGTCTGATGCCACAGGATTTTCCCAATCGGTTATCTGACCTAGGTGACTACTTTCAAATTGTGATTTGTTGTACATATTTGTCAGTACTATATATTAATTCAGATATTGATGACAGAAATGCTCAGTATGATAAACTCCATGCTTTTATGTTTGCATCTCTTATTAGTTGACATATGAGACGTATTTTCATTATTATCAGCATGTTGTCTTAGTCATCCAACGTTGATTGCTACATTACACATTTCTTCATTGTCTGATATTCCCATATATACAGGAATGCCTTTGTATGCATACCTGTGTTTCTTATGGCATTTTGATATGGTAATGTACATGCCTCACCTTCAGCACTGACTGCACTTCAGTGGACAAGTTTCCCTTTTTTATTCTCATGCTGACATGTACTTCCCATAGCTATTTGATTACACACACACACACACACACACACACACACACACACACACACACACACACACACACACACACACACACACACACACACACACACACACACACACACATTTATATAGATATAGACAGATTTGTATTTTTACCTATGTTGCTGTATCCCAAACAATGCTGCATGTTCCATGGCTAATGTTTACTGACTGTCATCGATGCTCTGTATGATTGAACATAACTCATACCTGTAACTGACTCATGTTACACCAATGAACATCGGAATATATTAGCATCAGATTGTAAAATGAAAGAGTTAGTAGGCACAAAGCCACAATTTAGCTTTAAAAATAAGAAGAATTTAAAAAGAAGGCTCTGTATAGACAGAGAACTGAAAGGTAGAGAAAATGAAAAAGGCACTAGACCATGTGGCAAGTGCAACTTTTGTAGTTTTATTTGTAATGATTCACAATTTAAACACCCTGACACAGGGGAGACGTTTTATCTGCGAACCTATGCGAAATGTGATACAGCACATGTAGAATATCTGGCTATCTGCCAGGCATGTCACAAATTTTATGTAGGGAAAACAGATCGTCTTTTAAAAGATAGGATAAGAGAACACCTATATCACATTAAGAAAAGAAGTAGTTTTAATGCACTAGCGAAGCATGTGTCAGTTACCAATGAACAACATGTTTTTAAATTTGTTGTCTTATGTAGAACATTCACTGATATAAGAGGGGGTGATATAAAAGCAAGGACTGAGGAAAAAGAAGCTGAATGGATTATTAGGTTAAGGGCTAGTTCAGGGCATGGACTGAATGATTCTGTTCCTATAAGACCAATATTAAAAAAGAGACCATTGAATAGGTGAATGTTGATTTTTTAGAATTTTACGTATGCTTTTAACATATATTTTTTTATATTTCTTATATAAGTTTAGAATTTGTAAGAGTGGATCAAGAAAGTAACACTTAGAATGTGTATATATATGCCTTTAAAAATGGTTAAGCAGAGTCATGTGACTGACTTTAAGTGTTATATAAGGTGTGTGTATTTTAATGGTTGTTATTCACCTGAAGAAGCTGTTTGTGAAAGCGCTTGTGTACCAATAAAACTGTGTTGCAGCCGAGTGGAATCCAGATCTTTGTTCTGTGGTTGGAGAAATTTGAGTATACACCTTATTAAGCTGAATTTGCTGTTTTGGAGTATATTTTTTTTACTAAACTGAAGCTGCTGTTCTGAAGCCTCACCTTTGCAGTTCATGGACTTTGTGTTTACTTTGTGAAAGTTCAATTAAAGTTCATGAAATTAGTATTGTTTCACTCTTTGATGTCAGCCAAAAGTGCCCTTTGCAGCACCCACAACATGCCCAGTAATGACTCCTTCTGCAGTTTGCACGGAGTCAAATGTATTGTATCCTTCTTCCACATTGCTCTCGTTTCTGATTGCAAATCCTGATATTTTATAACTTTGTGTCTCTCTGCACACAGGACACTGTAGTCACTGGGTGTGGCGATTTCAATTATCAATGCTATTTTTGTCTTCTTTTCTTGGAACACTATATCTGGTTTTCTAGCATCTATCTTTTGAACTCTTGGTAATGGATGATCCCATGTGATGTATACTTCATCATTTTCTATGATTCTTTGTGGCTCATGTTTCCAGTGTTTTTCAGCCACAAGTTTCTTGATCTATATATTGTTTTTCAAAAACGTGTTGTATTAATCAATGCAAACTTTTATTTGAAGCTTCTGACAGTTTTTCCTGTGAAAGTATTTTTCTTTCATCTAATTTATCTCTTAATCTTTTTGTATATTCTGTATCTGGAAATTCTGGGCTTTTCGCATAATGGTAACACTACATAATTTCTTTCTTATCTTTAATAGTCCACTCTATCGTCTTTATGTGTCTTCTTTAGCCTATCAGTTTTTGTGATTTTTGTGGACTGCTACTTCCTTCTATAACAGGGTGGGGCGTCCTGCCCCTGGGCCTGGCCTAGCCCCATTGTAGGAATATCTCAGTATTTTGAGAATTCTACACTGTCATTTTTTCCAGTCCTGGCACCAGTGCACCTACCAGGATTGGGCAAATTTTTATCCTGGGTCTTGTGCACCCAGCTATCTTTTTTAGTTTTTGACCTACTTCTGTCCATGATATATGCTATATAAATGCCGTCTATATATCTGTGTCACCTTGGTGAGATTTTGTAAAAAACAGGGTCTACCTCCTGAAGGTACTCACCAAGACTGATGTTTCTTCTGTTTACATCTGGATATGTTCTTTGTTGAGTTGTTTGTATATGGTCTTTCAGGAAACTCATATGCATCTGTTGTGTATGATGTTCAGTGTGCACAACTAATGGTTTCTTTCCATTAGGCATGCTCTGTGCTGCTGTTGTAAGGCAACACTGTGTGAATAGCACTGTTTACTCTGTGTATATATGTACATGTGGCTTATCATGACTCAAAGGTGTGTGTCAAACTCTGCCATGTTGCCTGAGCTAGGACATAGAGCTATATGCTCTATCACCCACACCTAGTTTTCAGTGTTGTGCTAGTTGCTTATAAAGGTAATAAGTTACTATCACTAGTTACTTTTCAGTGAAAGTAATATATTACTATTACTTATTACTTTTCTAAAAAAGTAATATATTACTATTACTAGATACTAACTAAAGTAACTCGTTACATTTACATAAGTATAGTTTATCAATTATATTAAGATTTACTCACACAAGTAAGCACATGCATATAAGTGTATTATTAAAGTTGTACACACAGTGTTACAATGATGATGAATAGCATTTAACAGATGAAAACCTCCAGCAGGCTTATCTTTATAGCTGGGTAGTACAGTGGTATAGTGGTTAGTGTTATCACCTCACAGTAAGAGGTTATCTGGTTCAATTCTCAGCTGGGATACCTTCTGTGCAGAGTCTGCGTATCCTCCATCAGTTTCCTCCCACATTCCCAAGATATGCTGCAGGTGGATTGGACATTCTAAATTGGCCCTAGGTATGAGTGTATGCATGTGCTGTCTGAGGAAGGTTGGGTGCCAGGTTGGCAACTTGATAGTGTAAAACTCTACTGCTACTTGTTATGTAGACTGATGATCAGCTGAGGTGACCCCCAACAGGAGCAGCCAAATGGAGAAGAAGATGACTAGTCTTTATAGCCAGAGAGTCACAAATAATAATTAAACCAAACCATACACAGCCAGCAGCACACAAACTATAAAAACCTATCACATTTTGTCTATTTTGGGCAACTAAAAAACTGAAAGTGTATTATTAAAGTTGTACACACAGTGTTACAATGATGATGAATAGCATTTAACAGATGAAAACCTCCAGCAGACTTATCTTTATAGCTGGGTAGTACAGTGGTATAGTGGTTAGTGTTATCACCTCACAGTAAGAGGTTATCTGGTTCGATTCTCAGCTGGGATACCTTCTGTGCAGAGTCTCTTGTGATCCTCCATCAGTTTCCTCCCACATTCCCAAGATATGCTGCAGGTGGATTGGACATTCTAAATTGGCCCTAGGTATGAGTGTATGCACATGACGTCTGAGGAAGGTTGGGTGCCAGGTTGGCAACTTGATAGTGTAAAACTCTACTGCTACTTGTTATGTAGACTGATGATCAGCTGAGGTGACCCCCAACAGGAGCAGCCAAAAGGAGAAGAAGATGACTAGTCTTTATAGCCAGAGAGTCACAAATAATAATTAAACCAAACCATACACAGCCAGCAGCACACAAACTATAAAAACCTATCACATTTTGTCTATTTTGGGCAACTAAAAAACTGAAAGTGTATTATTAAAGTTGTACACACAGTGTTACAATGATGATGAATAGCATTTAACAGATGAAAACCTCCAGCAGACTTATCTTTATAGCTGGGTAGTACAGTGGTATAGTGGTTAGTGTTATCACCTCACAGTAAGAGGTTATCTGGTTCAATTCTCAGCTGGGATACCTTCTGTGCAGAGTCTGCGTATCCTCCATCAGTTTCCTCCCACATTCCCAAGATATGCTGCAGGTGGATTGGACATTCTAAATTGGCCCTAGGTATGAGTGTATGCACGTGCCGTCTGAGGAAGGTTGGGTGCCAGGTTGGCAACTTGATAGTGTAAAACTCTACTGCTACTTGTTATGTAGACTGATGATCAGCTGAGGTGACCCCCAACAGGAGCAGCCAAAAGGAGAAGAAGATGACTAGTCTTTATAGCCAGAGAGTAACAAATAATAATTAAACCAAACCATACACAGCCAGCAGCACACAAACTATAAAAACCTATCACATTTTGTCTATTTTGGGCAACTAAAAATCAAAACCTAAAAAGAATTTTAAATAGAACATAAATTGTCAAGACAAAAGTTGGTTGATCATAGATCCATCTGAAGAGTCCTGCTTGATGCAGTGGGTTGGGGTGTTGGGTGTTAAACCAATGAGTGGTGAGTTCCATTCAGATTAATGGTGGCATGGAGAGACAATACCATTTATTTTAAGGCAAGGTAATGATATGATCTCTAGCAGGTTAGAATTGTCCTAGTGTTTAGGGGGTGTTTTAGTGTGTGAGAGTCCCACAGTACCAGGGCAGGGCCAGAGTCTGGTCGTCATTAGCTTCCATCTCCTTGCAGTAATAAAAAATGAAGTAAATTATGCTCCAGACTAATTCTAATGATCGATCATACATCTCAACCTGGAGACATCAACAATCTGGACAAAGGCCAATGAAAAGTAGGTACAACTGGTCAAAAATCTGGAGATTAATCAACATAAAATCTGCATGTATAATATTGAACTCCCCCCATTCCAATGGAATTGTAGGATGCCAACATTCAAATAATTGTGAAAATGTTCCCCAATTTAACATTAACTCTGAAAATATACATTCACACAAAACCACCAGTTAAAGTCCCTTTACAACAATAACACAAAATCTTAAGGGAAGTAGTAGGCAATAGGCATGTAAAACACTTTGCATTTTGCTTTCTGCTCTACCACACTAGCATATACACACTGATGTCACATTAGCTGCACCCTTACAGAAATTCATTAAAACAATATACATTAGTAACTGTACCATATATAAAAGAACTGTGTACTCTATTAATCTTACTATGAAACTAAAGCCTGTCATAAAAATCATTGGTATAGCAAGCTACTGCTGTTGTCAATATGTGGGTACCAGGTCAATCTGATCAATGGATAAAATACATCTGATTCAGAAACCTTCTGCTCTTGTAGTTATGTAAATACCAATGTGTATTAGTAGGTTTTGTAAACAATCTGGTAGCTGCTGATGCTGGGCACTGACTCATATCTCTGTCACCAAAAGGCAGGACACTGGTGAACTGACTATCCTCCAAATTTTGAGTATATATAATATGACATATGTATTTGTGTGTGCATGTGTGTCGGTGTGTGTGTGTCCTCTTATAGATTGGCACTGTACCCATGATTTGCTTGTCTACCTTTCAACCACTGCTTGCTATGAGGGGCTCCTTCTCCCTCACAACAGTGAACTGGCTAAATTAAATATTAGAGAATGACTGAATAAAACAGTAAAGTAATGTTTCTGGAATGTATAAAGTAACAAAATTGTAAAGCAGTGGTGTTGTCCTCATTATATATGTAGAAGCTGTAGCAGTATTGTTCTTTAAGAGTACAGCAATGTGTGCTTAAAATACCCCATTAAAATATTGTAAAAAGTTTCACAATGGGATGTGATGCACTGTTAAATGTCTTGTTTTATTATGTAGCACAAGTAATACCACATATATGTAGTGAAACAGCTGTGTTCCAAACAGAAACACGTAATGGGAAACATTGATTAATAAGATATGTATACCAGCATCAAGTGTGTGATATCTTGGGGAATTACATTTATTCTGTGGTATGGTTATCTCAGGCTTAAATAATTAAGTAGCATGGGTGTGGAGGAGACCCTTGCTGTTTGCAGCAGTCCTCTTAATTGCATCACTTAGTGTTTAATGCAACTTAAAAACAATACAGAATAGCAGTTGTTTTAATTTAAAACATAATAAATTGGTACTTTCTAAATTCTGCAGTACCATACCTCTCAATTTTTAGCGCAAGAAATCTGGTCAAACACTAGCATAATGGGAGGACAAAGGCCCGAAAATAGGGACATAATTTAAAATATTGCTCTTATAAACTTAGAAAGCTAATAGAATAACAGACTTTGTGTTAGTAAGCATTTTATGAAGAATATGAAGTCTGGAACTCATATATACGTTATTATTTAGTCACTTCAGTCCTCCGTGATTTACCAGAAAACCACAAATTTTATGAGAAAGAGTCCAAAACTATGAGTCTGAATCTGGACAGATGAGAGGTATTTTTACACACACACACACACACACACACACACACACACACACACACACACACACACACGCCTGCACGCACACACACACACACACACACACACACACACACACACACACACACACACACACACACACACACACACACACACACACACACACACACACACACACACACACACACACACACACACACACACACACAGTCTCTCTCAAACAGAAAAATGAACTACCAGTTTAACTAACACACATACTCGTACATTCATACACTCACTCGCACTTACCTCGGCATAGCTAGTTTAAATTCTGCAGATTGAGTTTACATCCATAGCACGCATTAGTAGTCACACTAGAGTTTAAGTTGCTGCCTTTCAGTCCTAAAGCAGAAATGAAATGCTGGATTTTGTGGAGGCCTCTTTTACTTTTTAATAATTTTGTGACGTAAGATACTTAGTATTTACAAACTTTAATTTTGGCATGCACGTTTGTAGATGACAGTTAAAATATTTTCCCATTCTACTCATGGATTTAGTAACTTCAGCTGCTCTATTATGACCAGGAGAAAACACATGGCTCAGTTAGTTTGCAAAACCTGTACAAGCTGCACTTGTTATTTAAATGCAACACCATGCTTGTGCAGAATTCTATGGTTATGCCAGTCAAGTACAGCTCTAATTATTATCATTATTAGTTGACTGCAGTGTATTACTCTTTCTCGAAAATGTTTTCATTCTTCATATCCTTCAGAAAATGCACACTAAGGCAAAATGTGTCATTCTAAAACCGTCCTACTGAAAATTTGTTCCTGATTTTAGACCATTGTCCCCCTCCACACATTATGTTTGGCTAATGGCTATGTTTAAAATTTTTTGTGCGGAGATGCTAAGTGGCAGTTCTGTGGGCTACTGACTTTTAAACTGCATTTCTTTACATCAGGGAAACATGTGAAACACAAACTGACTAACATGACATCCACCTTACAAATAGCAGGATAATATGCAATTGTATCTACCAATTATTCATGATTTTGCCTTCATTTTTTGCCCTGCCTCTGGCAAATGCTTGATTTTCTGTTAAAGTGTTGAGGATTTCAACATCCCAGTATATCTTATTGTTGAAAATACATACTGAGACAAACTCTGAATTAGAACAATAGATGTCTGAATCTGAATCCTTATACCCCTCCTCCGGCATTATCTCCATGTGGGTCATGAAATCAATGACGTCAGAAATTGTTCCTGTAGTCAGTAAGGAGTAGCAAATGGTCCTCCTTAAAGGAGAAGACACTGCCATCACAGGGTGTTTTTTTTTTAATTGCAGCCTCTTAAAAGTGGGATAGTTTTGGCACCCTTGTCTGCATGCTGAAATCGGGATTTAATGGGGCCAATGAGGAATTTGTGGCACCCTGTTATTCTGAGCCCAAAACCAGGAAATGCTGAAGAATTTGATACAGTTGAGAGGTATTTTGTGAATGCTATGTGTTATGAGTTGTGCAAACATTATGTTCTAATTTTTTATCCAAATTGCTCCTTCAGAGTCTCTATTACCTCCTAACATCGGATTACTTTCCATACTATCCAGAGCCCCCAGACGTTTTCTATAGCTCTTTATGGGGATATTATGCATGTTGAGAATCACAGGTTTAAACAAAAGTAACTCAAAAGTAATTCACATTTAAGCTACTAGTTACTAAAAAAAGTAATATATTACTCTTATTTTATTACTACTTTGAACAAAGTAACTACTTATATTACTAGTTATTAGAAATTATAATATATTACAGCAGTACTGACAGGTGGCCTAATGGTTAAAGTGTTTGCCTTACAAACACAAGGTACAGGGTTTGAATCTCACAGGGGATAACTGTCTAGGCTTAAAATGGCTCGCAAGGGCAGTTAGCCTAGTACTAACCTATGAAAAGCCTATGAAACCTATATATTACATATTGTAATATATTACTCCCATCTCTGCTAGTTTTTCTCACCCACGTGTCTTCCTCATCATCCTGCATCAGCTTTGATAACTCCATGTCTGACATCTGAGGTTCCTATGGTGGTTCACCCACACCTATGGCCATTGTAGGTGACTGTGTTTTAATGCTATGACATTGTGCAGAATGGCACACATGGTGATCATTTGTGATGGCTTTTCTTGTGTGTGTTTGTGTATTGGAGTTCACCCTGGATATGTCCAGACATCTGAATCTTGCTTTTAGCACATTAAACACATGCTCAATGATGTTTTGTGTCATGGTGTATGCTCTGTTGTATGCATCCTTGGCAGGTGTTGACAGGGCTCTGTATGGTGTCATAAGCCAAGGATCCAGTGAATTTACAAGTTGATAAAACCCCGGGTTTGAATGGATATCTTCCCTTAAAACCCATTCGGAGAGAACGTAAGCTCAGGCACTGAAATGGTTAACTTACTACTAGCAAGAGCTCTGACAAAGAGGAAAGAGGCATGGTGAGGTTATGAGTCTGTGATTGGTCAAGTGTTATTTAAAGTAGTCAAACATTCTTTGTTCATTGAGCTGATGAAGGAATTATCTGAAAAATGCTTATCTTTTATGTTTTACAATTAAATTTATGGTTTTAGCTGTCTTGGTTCTTGTTGTTTTTTGCTGCTTACATTTGTTTTTAGAGGGATGGGAAGGAATATCCATTCATCTTGCTTCCTGTTGTAATGTTTAGCTAATGCTTGCTATATAGCAATGGTCATGTACTTACTTAACATGTGCTCCTCCAGAATTTCATCATGTTGCATAGCAGACCTCAGGGCGCTTTCCCTCCAAACTGCTGCATCATGCACACTATCAGGATGTGTTGCCATGATATTAGTAATGAGGCCATCTGCAGAGCATACTACCTGACAACTGAACAATAGCCACCCCTATTGATGTACCAGTATCGGATACATCAATTTGTACAGAAGTAAAAGTAAAGCAGCTTTTAAGCTGCTGAGGTTTTGACTGGGATGTGGGTGCAGTCTATTACATTAAGGATATGGGGGAAGTTGGCAACGGCATAGAACTGTTGGATGAAAGTTATGTACTTCATGGCTGTTGTTTTGAAGTGTATAAATTCACCCTCTTTCCTGTACATTGTTGGCAGGAACTGTGCGAAAATGCAACTGTCAGCTGTCTGGGACACTCCTACACCATCTATCATATGCCGCTGAAATGTCCCAGAGGCAAGTATACCCAGAATCAGGTACACATTTGTTTCTACCTGTATTGGGTTACCCACAGACTGTGAGCATACATGTGGGGTGGCTTAATTGTAGCCTGGCCCAGCACCTGGCTGGTTGCCTTCCTTAACACATTTGCAAATCATCCTTATTATGACTTGCAGTATCCTAGACTGCTGCAGTGCATTAAACGCTGACTGCATGTTTTTTTAAGTTATATTTGTGGAATCCACAGGATTACGTAGGAATTTGTGGAATACAGTAGCATAAAAATTTTGTATATATGGCCTCTGCTGAGTGGTTTCAGAAAATTGTTGGTGAAGTGCTCTGCACATTTAAATTGTGTTGGGAGCACCCGTTGTGTTTTGAAACTGTCAGGCATGCACGGAGACTGTAATTATCCTACTATGAATACATAATTACTTGGTCATGTTTTAGCATTTGTTATGAATCATTTTTAGCACTAGTGTGCTGACATCTTCCTTTGGAGTGCTGCACTGTCTGCAGCTACCTTTTGGAATCCGGACTATTATGTACTGTATATGAAAAATATAAGTTAAGTTTTTTTTAGAGATTCAATTTCATTTTTACAAAAGGAAACTATGAGAATGAGAGCACTGATTATCAAATATTACTTCTAGCCAGGGTCATAACTCAGTTGTAATTCTAAATGCATCTATGCAGAAGGAGTAGTAAAGCAGCTTTTAAGCACATATCAGTGAACAAATCTGTAAATATAAGAAGAAATTCAGATTAAAATGAATAAAAATGCAAAACTCTGGCAACCCATGTTCTGGAATTTTATGTTATTGTCATGAATAGAAAAATAACAGAAAAAAATGGCCTTGTTTGTGATATAATTATGCAGTTTTCTAAAGGCATCACACCTTATGTTCCTAGAAGCTGAACACCTTTATAAATAATTTGTTTTGTTGTTAGTATATTAAATATATGTTCTGGAGTTTTTCTCTGCTGAAAATGGGTTTTGCCTTGTCAGACTTTCTGGTCAACAAAAACAAACATACCAAATGAATCCATATATACATTTATACATACATGCATACATAAATCTGTTCATCATGCATGTTAGCCCAAAGGAGGTCAACCGATCACCAAACAGTCAAAATAAATGTATCTACAAAGTAAATGTGATGGAAATGGTTTGCACGAAAACAGAATTTGATAAACATGGAAGTACCTCAGAAGAGATGTAGCAAACCAAGGTAAAACAAAATATAAAATGAGTGTGCTGCTATTTATTTATTCTGGTATGTTTTCAGACTTAGCCAGGAAAATTGCAATTAAACAGACATATAAAAAAGTACACAAAATGCAGAGTATGCTACGTATAAAACAAAACTGCACAATAAAAAAAGTTCCAGATAGGCATGACAGAACTCTATCATGCAGAATACAACTTTAAAGATGCACAGGGGATTTATTACTGTTTGGATATAAAGTGATTTAATGGCATCAGATGTGACTCGTATCGGCTATTCAATTATCTCAACACTGCTATCATAGAATCAAGAAGACAGTGTGAAATAAAGTATGCAAATTCAGAAATAATTTGGAAATAAAGAATGAAGTACTTTTTTCTGAAAAGAGAGATAATCAAAGGTTAATGAGAAACACAAAGTGCTCATGATGAATACTGGAATGTAGTAAAAGGATAATAAATAGTGCCAATAAAGCAGGAAAACTAGTCATAATGGTAACTGTAAAAGAAATAAGGCAGTTAAGATAAGCTATGACTCACTTTAGGGGAAATAAGAGAAACAAATGTATAATTCTGCTTTGTGCTCATACAGGAATAGAACAGGGAGTTACCAAATACAATTAATGAGTCACTGGAACTCTGATAATAGTTGTTTATCTTAGTATTTTTACAGAAGAGTTGGTTATGAAAGAGCTACGAATATTTCTGCTAAGGCAAGAAGCAGGGTTCTGTAGGATTTACAACAGCAATCATACAGATCAAAGTGAACATCTACATTGCTGGCCAACATCATTAATGCATTCTACAGAGATGCTACAATCTGAATTTCTATCATGGCTCAGAAACAGTGAGGTGTTAATTAAATAGTATATGTAGCCTATTCAATGGAAAGAGAAACCATCTGGTTTCAATTTACCAGGTTGTACTTTATTATTACCCATGTGGTACAGCTCAGTAATATCTATTTACAAAGCAAAAAAAAAAAAGATAAAATGTAAGATATAGTATTACTGTGAAGACTGCACTACAAAATTGAAAAGAGGCACTTACCTACTGTCTAAGTATTAAGGTAGTTTCGTGTAGTGGGGTGGCCCAGATTTCATTAGTGATCTAGACATTGGAGGCCTGGCCACTGGAAGGAGGTGGAGAAAGTAAGAAGGACTGTACAGCAACCTTCTTCTAGGGGGGAGAGAGAGGAACACATTAATGTCATAGAGTAGTATGGTATGCTGAAGAGAACAGTTAGAGTGATACAAGGTTTGGTCTTCTTTATGCTGCTCCACATGTAAGCAAATCCCAGCATAACTGCATCCATGTACCCATTGAAAGACTGGGAGGTAGATAAATCATAACAACAAGCTGTTTGCTGTTACTATCGTGGTTTTATTTCCTGGATTTTACATCAATGGTCTGAAATACTAAAAACTGTAACCTTTTGGGACCTATATTTATGTTTATAATAGTCTGAAGAGACTTTTTCAATTTGAAATACCAAGAGAACCGGTCTGAAGAGACGCCATTCTGAAGTACTTTGCTAACTAGAACGTGAGTTTTTTTACTACAGAAAAACAATCTTGCTATAATTTTTCCGTGGATAGACTACCAGCGGTAACTGAATATTATACATTTTTTAAATAACAACAAATAAGCCCTCCCGATCTTCTAGGGTAACTCCGAATCTCAGTGCACTGCAGCAACAGATGATTATAGGCAAAGCAGTATCTGAGGTCAGTAGGAAGAGCGGAACAAATAGTTATAACAGAAAAATAAACTGTTGCTGTAAGTCTCTTATGCCTATTTGCCCTGTTCAACAGTATTAGTGGTGGAGCAGTGTAACTTATAAATGTCCTTACATCTATATTATGGCATACCTGAAAATGGTAAGCCCACTGCACTAAAGTACAGTATAGCATGTAGAATGCAAACACACACATCTCTACTCCTTAGCACTGAACATGGAAAGGACACATGATACTATGCCAGCTGCATGTCATGATATTATGGTAGGCAGCCAGACAGTGTGGTCTTGGAAACCCATTAGCTCCTGTCTTGTTTCTGATGTCATACTTTATTTCACTGGTGGATAATGGTGGATAGTGACAAAGAGCGGATTATCCATGACTATATGTGCTCTATCAGTATCTCTAGTACACTTTATACAGATATACTATGCAGTTTGACGTATATACGACCCACAATATATGCCACACCAAGGCAATCCAGCTGTTTGCATATCAACTGCATAATAAAACATATCCTAGAATTCAGTTTGAGGTCTGAACTGCACACTTCATTGCCATGATTTTTAACTGCGTTGTTGTTCTGGTCTGTGTCTGTATCTTTTCAACTACAAACTGGGACAAGTGGCAATAATGTGATATTTTACTTTTTACTTAATTCCCAACTTCCATTTAATTTTTCAGCACTATTCCCAGTTACCTTTCTCCTTCCCATCCTGCTTTGTTAATAACACCTATCTATCCTACATTGTGCCTTCTACCTTTCCCTCCAGAAAAATCACATTTTCCTATTTTAACTACATTCTCATACTTTAACTTTTAAACCCCTCTATTCCTTATATCGAGAGAAGATACTAGGACAACCTAACTCTCTTCCTTCATAGGAAATACTTCTTTCTCACCTACAATCTATTGTCTTTCAGCCACCACCACCACTAAATATCCTGTCCTCCAACTTATTTATATTTCTTGATCCCTGCTTCCCCACTACCTTCCAGCTATAGCATACAAATCCCTTTATTTAACCATGCCACTCCTCAGCTTATCTTCTATTCTTCTCCTACCTGTCATCCTACCATGATTCTATAATAGCTCTCAGCATATCTCCAACTCTCTCCTAACCACCTATTCATACTTCCTGTCTATGCTCTCCAAACATTGCAACAAACCTATTTCATGATGCCCTTCATATTTACTCCAAATATAGACTAATGAACTCCATCCAAAACAAAATTAAGTGGAAAAATACTCTCCAAAAAACAAGCATCAATAATTCCCCAAGATACTAAAATTCTTCCAGGAGGAGACATTTACCATAAACCTGACCCCACCCATGATCATCAAGACAATTCTCTTTCACACACTACTTTAACCTTGTAATGGCCAACCCCCAACCCCATTAATCTAAGTTTTGCTGCCATAAATATTAGAAGCTTAAGAAATAAAATTGATGAAATACATGCCAGAATTACCCATTTGTACTGCACAGTGGTGCAGTGGTTGCCTTTTCACCTAACAGCAAGAGATTCTCTGTTTTGATTCACAGCTGGAGTGCCTTTTGTGCAGAGTCTGCATGTCCTCTCTGCATCTGTGTGAGTTTCCTCTGGTTGCTCCGTTTTCCTCCGATGTTACAAAGACATGCGAATGGACCATTTCTTCCTGAGCCTCTACTGAAAATTGGCTTTGTTCTAAGCCGGACTTTCCCGTTAAACAAATGTTAATAAATAAATAAACCTGATATTCTCACTATAACTGAAACTTGCCTTAAATCTGGCATAAACGACTACAAAATTATACCTCTATAATATCATCTGTAATGACCATATAAAGAGGAAAGGTGGTGGTATTGCTTTAATATTTCCCAATAACTAATTCATTTTCCCTTACAACAAACCAATACCAAAATTCAATTCAGCAGAGATTCTTATTTCTTTCCTGAAATTAAACAATTATAAAAAATATGTATTACTGTTCTGTACATCCTTCCTGGTGATGATACAGGTATACTGGAAAATATCCTTACAATGGATATCCATAACAATTCCACAAGAAAAGATACTACCAGGTGATGTGAGTGTCAGTTGGTTGGACATAAACTCTAACTCACCTGCATCTAGTATGAACCTATTTGGTTCCACACAACTAATTAATAGCCCCAAACATTATAGCAAGACCTCAAATTTCACATTAGACTGGATCTTAGTATCACACCCTAGCACATACTCCACCTCTGGAACAATGTTTGATTGTCTCAGTGATCATCTCCAAATCTATACAATCAGACACCTCACACGTCCACTTAGCATGTTTATAAAACAACACACAACCTTAACAAGTTTAATGCAGAAATGTTAATTTCGACCCTACTACCTGTTAAATGGAACTTCCTAAAAATCCTTCTCTTAGATGATGCTGTAAATGAATTCAGTTCAACTTTCCTGAATAATCTGAATAGCCTCACATCTCCTAGAATAAAAAAACTAAAAACAATGTCATTTCGCTATCCAAAATACTGGAATGATAATGCAGGCTAGAGAAAAAATATGGAAAGAATGACAAAAATATAAAACACCACAATATCTTGAAAACTTCAGAATGCTTCACAATCATAATATAAAGCAAATGAATGAAGACAAAAAATATATACTATAAGAACGTTCACATTAATAGTAAACATAGCCCTAAAAAAGTCTGGACTGTCTTTAAATAAACCTTGCATCCCAACCAATAATTCAACCCTAACCCCTCTCTCAATAATTCATCACTCAAAATCTCAATACAGTTCAATTCAACTCTTATTTCTTAGATAGTATAGCATCTCTAACCAAAGATTTTAACCCTGCCCATCAGTCATGTATCACATCCACTTTCACCTTAAAGCATATGCCCACATGCTATATAAAACTACTCTTAAACAAATTCAAACCATGCCCTACTTCAGCTGATGACCTTCCAAGTAAGTATCTTAAAATATCAGCTGATAGCATTCCCTACCCTGTCTCAATCCTTATAACTTGGTCAGTCCAGGAATCCCACATTCCCTCCCTCTGGAAAAAGGCACACATTATCTTGCTGCACAAAGGAGGAATTCCAACAGACATTACTAACTTTAGACTTACAGCAATCTTATTCCCCCTCTCCAAAATACTTGAAAAATGTATTCCAAAACAATTGCTAAACTATCTCCTGCATGTAGAACTATCTCCCACACAACATGGCTTCTGTCCTTCCCATAGTACTAACACTGCACTTATAACCTACTTAGATACTGCCAGTGAAGCTAGAGATAATGGCAAACTAGTCTCCTTATTTCTAGACTTGTTGTCAAAACCTTTGGCACAGTTTGTCACAGCAAACTTTTACTTCAAATGTCCTCATTAGGTTTCTCTCAGTCCACCCTTCTATGGTTCAAAAGCTACTCATACAATAGGTATCAGTCAGTAAAATGGCAGTCCGCCCTCTCTCTATACCTCCCAGTCACCACCAGTGAACCACAAGGCTCTATCCTGGGTTCCATCCTCTTTAACATTCTCATCAACACCCTCCACACATCCACACAACAGGCCTCCCTAATACAGTATGCAGATGACTCCACATTTGTTGGGACAAACATGACAACTTGGGACACCTCCCAAAAAAATACTCAAGAAGCTTTAACATTGACTGAAACATGGCATTATAAGAGTGGCAGAGTGGTGCAGTGGATAGTGTTGTTACCTAAAACCAAGAGTTTCTCCAGTTCAGTTCTCATCTAGGGTGCATTCTGTGCAAAGTCTTCATGTTCTCCTTGTGATTACATAGGTTTCCTCCAGGTGCTCCCTTTTCCTCACACATTCCAAAGGCATGCAGTAGGTGGATTGGACAATTTAAATTGGCCATAGACGTGAGTGTGTGGTGAGGAAGAACTGCTACAGGAGGTACAGCCACCCAGCGGTGTAAACCTTGGCTTTAAATGACTGCCACTGTTGAGGTGACACCTTGACCCCATGTGCAAAAATGGGAAAAAGGGGTTGTGGATGGATAAAAAATGGCTTTATAACTCACAACTCTTGCTCACCCCTAAAAAACAAACAACTACTTTTTTCCCCCCAAACCCTTTCCCATGAAACAACAAAGAAAAATCTTCTCTCTTGATAATTCAACTATTGAAGTCACTTCTCATAGCAAATTATTAGGGATGATAGTAAATGATAATCGTATTTGTGTCCATCAGGTCAATACCCTCTCTCCCATCCTTCAAAACCATTCTGAAAAACTTAATAGCCAAAATCTGTCTCTGTTCTTGCTCAATACCAGGATAAATTATATCCCTAAATGTGAACAAATACCTATTCATACTTTATATCTCCTTGCTCTCCTTATTCACTCACTTCCTTTTATTTATTTATTTACTTACTTAACATTTGTTTACCAGGATGGTCTGGCTGGACATCAGTGGCCAATGGCCATTTTCGGTGGCGGCCTGAGGAGTAATTCTCCAGCAAAGTACATTTTTACTAATACATGTCTAGTAAAACAAAGAAAATGTTTACTACACAGCTTATATGTATCTACTTACAGTCTAGCAGAGATCAGTAAAGCAATTTGTATACATAGGAGGTTAATCAACAAAAATATATACATGAGAAATGAGATTAACACATAAAGTACAAATACAGTACAGCATGTCTTAGATTTTCTTAAGCCTCTACAGTACATTTAGTATGCAATCTGATAGAATACAGTTTACAACTACAAGGAAGACAAGGGGTTATAGGATCATAGGATCATAAGAAGTTACTAAACTATTGGCCCTGAGGCCCTTACAAGACTAGCCAAGAATTTAGCCCATGTTCCAACAAGTCAGCACCCTATGCCACTGTCCAGCAGGGACACAGGTGGAATCCCTGGGTGTATTTTCTGTTCCCCATCCATATAGGTAAGGGAGGATGTTACAGGAGTTATAGAGTGGATAGAAGTGTAGTTGGAGGTTGTATCTGAGTGAGGAAGACAAGGGGATATAGGTAAGGGAGGAAGCGGTTACAGGAGTTATATAGTGGATAGAAGTGTAGTTAGAGGTTATATCTGAGTAAGGAAGACAAGGGGATATAGGTGAGAGAGGAGGAGGTTACAGGAGTTATAGAGTGGATAGAAGTGTAGTTAGAGTTTATATCTGAGTGAGGAAGACAAGGGGATATAGGTAAGGGAGGAGGAGGTTACAGAAGTTATAGAGTGGATAGAAGTGTAGTTAGAGGTTATATCTGAGTGACGAAGACAAGGGGATATAGGTAAGGGAGAAGGTTACAGGAGTTATAGAGTGGACAGAAGTGTAGTTAGAGGTTATATCTGAGTGAGGGAGACAAGGGGATACATGTAAATGAGGATGTTACAGAAGTTATAGAGTGGATAGAAGTGAAGTTAGAGGTTATATCTGAGTGAGTGAGACAAGGGGATATAGGTAAGGAAGGAGGAGGTTACAGGAGTTACAGAGTAGATAGAAGTTAAAAGTTACATCTGAGTGAGGAAGAAAAGGGGGTATAGGTAAGGGAGGAGGAGGTTACAGGAGTTATACAGTGGATAGAAGTGTAGTTAGAGGTTATATCTGAGTGAGGAAGACAAGGGGATACAGGTAAGGGAGGAGGAGGTTACAGGAGTTATAGAGTGGACAGAAGTGTAGAGGTTATATCTAAGTGAGGAAGACAAGGGGATATAGGTAAGGGAGGAGGAGGTTACAGGAGTCATAGAGTGGATAGAAGTGTAGTTAAAAGTTACATCTGAGTGAGGAAGACAAGGGAGTATAGGTAAGGGAGGAGGAGGTTACAGGAGTTATACAGTGGATAGAAGTGTAGTTAGAGTTTACATCTGAATGAGGAAGACAAGGGGGTATAGGTAAGGGAAGAGGAGGTTACAAGACTTATAGAGTGGATAGAAGTGTAGTTAGAGGGTATATCTGAGTGAGGAAAACAAGGGGATACAGGTAAGGGAGAACATTACAGGAGTTATAGAGTGAATAGAAGTGTAGTTAGAGGTTATATCTGAGTGAGGAAGAAAAAGGGATATAGGTAAGGGAGGAGGAGGTTACAGGAGTTATAGAGTGGATAGAAGTGTAGTTAGAGGTTATATCTGAGTGAGGAAACAAGGGGTTATAGGTAAGTGAGAAGGAAGTTATAAGAGTTATAGAGTGGATAGAAGTGTAGTTAGAGGGTATATTTGAGTGAGGAAGACAAGGGGATAAAGGTAAGGGAGGAGGAGGGCACAGGAGTTATAGATTGGATAGAAGTGTAGTTAGAGGTTATATCTGAGTGAGGGAGACAAGGGGATATAGGTAAGGGAGGAGGAGGGTACAGGAGTTATACAGTGGATAGAAGTGTAGTTAGAGGTTATATCTGTGGGTGGAAAACACGGGGTAAAGGTGAGGGAGAAGGTTACAGGAGTTATAGAGTGAATATAAGTGTAGTTAGAGGTTATATCTGAGTGAAGAAGACAAGGGGATATAGGTAAGGGAGGCGGAGGTTACAGGAGTTATAGAGTGGATAGAAGTGTAGTTAGAGGTTATATCTGAGTGAGGGAGACAAGGGGATATAGGTAAGGGAGGAGGAGGGTACAGGAGTTATACAGTGGATAGAAGTGTAGTTAGAGGTTATATCTGAGTGAGGAAGACAAGGGGATATAGGTAAGGGAGGAGGAGGGTACAGGAGTTATAGATTGGATAGAAGTGTAGTTAGAGGTTATATCTGAGTGAGGAAGACAAGGGGATATAGGTAAGGGAGGAGGAGGTTACAGGAGTTATAGAGTGGATAGAAGTGTAGTTAGAGGTTATATCTGAGTGAGGTAACAAGGGGTTATAGGTAAGTGAGAAGGAGGTTACAAGAGTTATAGAGTGGATAGAAGTGTAGTTAGAGGGTATATCTGAGTGAGGAAGAGAAGGGGATACAGGTAAGGTGTTATAGAGTGGATGGAAGTGTAGTTAGAGGGTATATCTGAATGAGTAAGACAAGGGAATATAGGTAAGTGAGAATGTTACAGGAGTTATAGAGTGGATAGAAGTGTAGTTAGAGGTTATATCTGAGTGTGGAAGACAAGGGGATATAGGTAAGGGAGTAGGAGGTTACAGGAGTTATAGAGTGGATAGAAGTGTTGTTAAAGGTTATATCTAAGTGAGGAAGACACGGGGATATTGGTAAGGGAGGAGGAGGTTTCAAGAGTTATAGAGTGGCTAGGAGTGTAGTTAGAGGTTATATCTGAGTGAGGAAGACAAGGGGATATAGGTCAGGGAGGAGGAGTTTACAGGAGTTATAGAGTCGATAGAAGCGTAGTTAGAGGGTATATCTGAGTGATGAAGACAATGGGATATAAGTAAGGGAGGAGGAGGTTACAGCAGTTATAGAGTGGATAGAAGTGCATTCATAGGTTATATCTGAGTGAGGATGATAAGAAGATATAGGTAAGAGAGGAGGAGGTTACAGGAGTTATAGAGTGGAAAGAAGTGCAGTTAGAGGTTATATCTGAGTGAGGAGGACAAGGGGATATAGGTAAGGGAGAACGTTACAGGAGTTGTAGAGTGGATAGAAGTGTTGTTAGAGGTTATATCTGAGTAAGGAAGACAAGGGGATATAGGTAAGGGAGGAGGAGGTTACAGGCATTATAGAGTAGATAGAAGTGTAGTTAGAGGTTATATCTGAGTGAGGAAGACAAGAGGATATAGGTAAGGGAGGAGGAGATTGCAGGTGTTATAGAGTGGATAGAAGTGTAGTTAGAGGTTATATCTGAGTGAGGGAGGCAAGTGTAGAGTGGATAGAAGTGTAGTTAGAGGTTATATCTTTGAGGGAGACAAGGGCATATAGGTAAGGGAGGAGGAGGAGGTTACAGGAGGTATAAAGTGGATAGAAGTGTAGTTAGAGTTTATATCTGAGTGAGGAAGACAAGAGGATATAGGTAAGGGATGAGGAGGTTACAGGAGTAGAGATTGAATAGGAGTGTAGTTAGAGGTTATATCTAAGTGAGGACGACAAGGGGATACAGGTAAGGGAGAATGTTACAGGAGTTATAGAGTGGCTAGAAGTGTAGTTAGAGGTTATATCTGAGTGTGGAAGACAAGGGGATATAGGTAAGGGAGGAGGAGGAGGTTACAGGAGTTATAGAGTGGATAGAAGTGTATTTAGATGTTATATCTGAGTGAGGAAGACAAGGGGATATAGGTAAGGGAGGAGGAGGTTACAGGAGTTACAGAGTGGATAGAAGTGTAGTTAGTGGTTATATCTGAGTGTATGAAAGTTATCCAGGGTTACTATGTGAGCAGAGCCAGGTAGATGCAAGGTGCTCTTTTAGTACTTTGTTAAACTTGATGGTGCTGGAGGTAGATCTAATTGTGAGTCACAGCATTATTGCTACTTTTAATGATATTTACTAGGTTTTCGTTACTTCCTTATTTCTATCAATTTCTATCCACTGGTTTTCTATTTAAATATACCATAAGCCTACTTTTCCCTTGCTTTGCATTGCAATTCATGTTTGTAGAATACTTAATTACTTTTAATTTCTCTATAAATTGGCTAAAATGTTGTCATTGTCATGTGACTTGTATCAATTCTTAACCAGTGTTTTCATATTATGTTTAATATATTATTATTATTTAAACTGTAGCTGTTTTTGTATTTTTCATAAAGACTGTAAAACTTTTGTTCTTAAAATGTTTTGTAATACTAGAGATTTTCTTCCTCAGCTTCCACCGAAAATGGGCTCCAACACAGTCGGATTTTTGCGGAAATCAATACAGAATATATGTAAAATGGTAGTCACAGAGGAATAACATGGTACCATGTCCATATACAAACATAAACAATAACAGAAATAACAGAGACATAACACAACAAAATATTAAAGTAATCCAACAAATATAAACATAAATCAGAATGAGGGTGAACAAGAATTCTGTTAGTAAAAAATATAGTTCAGGTTAATGCATGTTAGCTTATATTGCAATTTAAGTATAAAAATTAAGTAAATAAACTATAATAACCATACGGAGAAATAGTTTGTGTATACAAGAAAATGACACACATTATGGATTGAATTACTTACTCAGGTGAATAGCCGAAAAGGAGGAGAGCAGAAGATATTGGAACAAACAGAATAATGAATAATGGTAAATACCAAACTAAGAAGGCATAGAGAATTCAGACTTTATTAGTACAAGGTAGGAGTTGGAATGATGTTCTGATAGGAAACCACTGGACAGACATGGTACTACTTAAGAGCAAGATTGGAGTAAGATGTAATCAGAGGTGACAGAGAAAGAAGGTGTAAACAGCAAAGAGAAGAAATGAATACATGTAGCGGTTTGGGGGTAAAACGTTTATTAACAAAAATGGTTATCAGTAAGAGTAACAAAAGACATACCACAAGTCAAAGAGATCCCAAGTTATTGGACAGTTATAATAAATGAGGTGCCATTTGGAAGATAGACAGAGATCTGTCTGCATTCAAGAGAGGAGGAATCCTAGGACACAGGATCAATTTAAAAGAGGCTCTGTCAGTAGTTATGATGTTGTTCCTTGGTCAGGATAATATATTTAGCGCATTTTTGACCATATAATCCTGGTTGCATTTAAAAAAGAATAGCATACCCCTAACCTTACATTTCAGTTTGTGAATTAGACAATACTAATGTTATCTCAGCTCAGTGACACATACATCCTTCCATGCATGCAGCATTTCTGGCTACAATACCATCACACCCCTTGGCAAGTCCAATCACACACCTAGTCCTGGCACCTTGGTTCATATAATCTGAACTCTGTCAAGTAGGGGAGCTTTTCTGATACTGGGAGATAAATACCACCATCCTTATGCCTGGGATGGATGAGCAGGCAATGGCTGTTTGACTTACACCCCTCTATGGACAGCTTCTCTAGTGCCCAGACTGCTAGGTCACTCCCGCTTCTCTAGGTTGTAGTCAGAGCTTTAGTCCCCCTCTGCCACAAATCCAGATGATATTAGTATAAGTTAGTTAAATATCACCAATGCACATGGTCAGCTGGTTGGCATATTATGAATACTGTAGCCCCCTTGCCCATACACTAAGCAATGATTAATTTGTCTATTATTTATTTATCCATTATTAACTAGGTAAGTAGACTGACCTAACAGTCCTTTCAGCCATGGTCTAGGCCACACTGGAAAAATGATAAGAAGTCTGGATGGAGAGAAGATACGGGGTCTGGATGAAGATATGATGCAATCAGCAAGCAAAGGAGAGTAGTATTGCTGTAACTGAATTCATTCTCAAATCTTGGTGAGTACATTCATAAACATGACCCTGTTTTTACAAAATCTCACCAAGATGATAATGATATATAGATTGTATTTTACCAAGCATATATCACAGACAGAAGTAGGTTAAAAATAAAAAAGACAGCTGGGTGCACAAGTTCCAGAATTAAAAAGTGCTCAATCCTGGTAGGCACATTGGTACCAGGACTGGAAAAAATGAAACTGCAGAATCTTCAAGACATAGAAACATTCTTACAATGGGGTTAGGCCAGGCTCAGGAGGAGTACTGCCCTCCCCTTGTTGTAGAAGGAAATAGTAGTTCACAAAAACTAAAAAAAAAATGATAGGCCAAAAAAGAGGCATAAAGATGACAGAGTGGACTGTTGAGGATAAGAAAGAAAGTATGTATTGCTGCTATCATCAAGAAGCTCAGAATTTCTGGATAGAAGATATTAAAAAAGATTAAGGAGAAATTAGAGAAAAGAAAAATACTTGCACAAAACAGCTGTCAAAATCTTCAAATGCAAATTTCTGCTCATTAATACAGCAGATTCATGAAAAACATTATATAGACCAAAAAAAACTTAAGTAAGTGCAAAAATATAAACAACAAAACCTAGAGATTTTTGAAAGGTATAAAAAAATAAACATGGACATGGGAATGAAAGAGAGATATGATGTTGTTGTGTCTTTCGGCTTTTCCCGGTTAGGGGTCACCACAGCGGAACTCCGGTCCGCTAATGATTGGCAGTAGATTTTTACATGCCGAGTTGTCAGCTCTGATGCACAACCTTCAAAGGTACGCCCATTCACGCATGTCTCCATGCAGAAGACGCTGTAGCTGAGAATCGAACTGGACAGCGTCTTACTGTGAGGCGACAACGCTACCGCAGCACTACCACCGCGGTATGAAAGAGAGATATGATATGGTGTAATATTTATGCAAAGGAGAAAGCCAAGCTAATTAGTACAAAAAAGCAACTCCAAAGCTATCTGAAAAGAAATACAGGCAAAGGCACCTAGATATGGAAAATTTCACAATACAAGAAATAAGATCAGAAAGGGGGAACATAGAACAGAAGAATAGTAAAGTAGAAGTTAAACAAATAGAAACTGAATTTATGGAATACCTGCAAAGTAAAGGATTTAGTGTGGAAAGTCTAACACAGGTTATATCACAACATGATGGAACAATGAGTCCCCAAAGTAAGGAGAAAACAAGCATTTGAAGAAGACATATGGACATGTGAAAGAAAAAGAGATTTAATATGGTGCAATATTTATGCAAAGGAGAAAGGAAAACTAATCAGTATAAAAAACAGCACCAAAGATATTTGAAAAAAAAATATAGGCAAAGGCACTGAGACATGGAAAATTCACAATACAAAAAATAAGAAAACAAAGGGGTAAACTAGAAAAAGAGGATTAGTAAGGAAGAAGTTAAGTAGAAACTAAAGTTGTGGATTATTAGAAAATCCAACACAACTAATGTCACTGTATGATGGAACACCAAGTCTCTAGAGTAAGGAGAAACATGCTCAAGGGGAGGCATCTGATGGCTCACCACATGGTGATTCTCTGGAGCCTCCTGTAGGAAACTGGTACAAAGGTTCAGTTGATGTTGCACAGCAAAGGAAGGAGCAAGAAACAGTGGCAAAATTGACACAGGCAATGTTGCAAAGTAATGGGCCAATGAGTTCCCATATGAAGTATCAGCAGATGAAGCAGGGTATATCTGAAAAGGATTTGCTATTGGAAAGTATTCTGGTACTTTCTATAGAATACTCACAGGAAACAGAGAGGAAAGAAGGTGCTCGCTGTCTAGAAGAAAATGTTCTATGGGAAAAGCTGCTTGTTTTAATAGCGATGGATACACATATTAACACTGATGAAGAAAATAGATTACAGAAAGTAAATAAGACCCAAAATGTTAGAATTTTTGTAAACTACAGAACACAACAATTAGGACTATTAAGAGAATTTTTGTGATAACAGAAATAAATAGGATTTATTACTGTGCAGCTAAATTAATAACAGTAAGTCTTACCACTAAAACTTACAGCAATAAGAGAAAGTAAGGGAAGAAATAACATGCCACCATGGATGCAGCAAACAGAGAAAACTATAAAACAATTAAGACAAAACATATCACTATTAGAAGAATATAGAAGATGGAACAGATAGATCAATGATCCTTAAAATGATAGATGTGGTAAATGAAATGCATAGTATCAAAACAGATTAGGATCTATCATACATATTGAAAATAATTAAAAATATTAGTACAGGCAGAAATAACTTAGAATATATGCAAATAATTATATTTGAAAAGTACAAAATTAACAATTCATTGATGACCCAAATTTTATACTGAACTCAGAAACAAAGCAAAAGGACTAGAAACACCACAAAAAATAGACAAATTTTGGAAAAACATTTATGAAGACCCTGTAGAACATAATAAAGATGATGAATGGATAGAAAAATTACAAGACACAATAAGGAGGTCTAATATAGAGGATATAAAATGGGATAAAGTAACAGCCAGGGAAATTGAAATACAACTAAGAAGAGCTCCTAATTGGTAAACCCTGGTCCCAGATGCAGAACCTAACTTTTGGCTAAAAGTATTAGTACAAAGATTTAGTCCTGGGTAAGAACTACTTAAATGCACATACTGAATGGACACTAACCTGGTTAAAACAGAAAAAAATATACTCTTCCTTAAGAGTGAGCCTGCAAGCTGTCCTAAAAGTTATAGACTACTGATATAGAAACTATATACTGGAACTGATGTTAACAGAGTTTGTAGACATTTAGAAAAAAAAATCAATTATGGCAATCGAACATATGGGTAACAAAAGAAACTCATATGGAACAAAGGATTGTTTGATTGCTAAATAAAACCACAACAAATAATTGCAAAAAGGGAAAATCTCAGTATGGCATGGATAGATTAAAAAAAAATTGACAGCATTCCACATTCGTGGATAAAGGAATGCTTACGGATATATTAAATATACCCCAAAGTGAACTATTGCATTACAATGACCATGGAACAGTGGCAAACTACTTTGCAGGTAAGCCATGGCAAGGGGCAAACTATTATTCCAGGGATAAAAAAATCAAATAGTTATATTCCAGGGTGATACAATGTCATCACTGTTTTTTTTTGTCTTAACCTTAACCCATTAAGCTGTTTACTTAACATATTAGGCTATGGTTACAATTTGGCTCACAGAAAACAGCCTTGTTTAAAGACTTTTCATTTACTTTTTGTGGACAACTTAAGACTGTACTGTTCACCAGCAGAGGAGTTGAAAGTACCACTGCAAGTGTTAAAACTTTCTCAGATAATGTAAGACTGTAATTTGGTCTTGATAAATGTGCAAAAGCAACATTTTAATCAGGAAAGTTGCAACACCAAGAAAGTATCAGTCTGGAACAGGGAATGTGATATAAAGGAACTTGGGTAGAAGGGAGTTCATAGGTCATAGGTGAATGCTAGGTTCGCTGCCCTGAAGGGCCATTTTAAGCCTAGTCGTCTAACACAAGAATGGAATTAAACCATGTACCTTGTGTCTATAAGTTAATGACTTTAACCCTTATTCCAAGCTCAATCCCCAATACTTTGGAGTTGATGCATTGTCAATAAGAAATGAACAAATGCAAATACAACTCCATAAAGAATACTTTAGAAGACTAGAACTAATACTGAAAACTTTCTTGACATTTAAGAATAAAGTCCAAGCTGCAAACCAATTTGCTCTTCCTGCTCAAACAGTTTTGGGGTGATTGACTGGCCCCAAAAGGTACTGGATCAGTTGGACAGAAAAACAAGAAAAAAGCTTCATACTTACCAAATGATGCATAAAATCAGAGTATACCAAGATTTTGTATTCCTTGTTCTGAAAAAAAAACTATGAGCCTCCTTGAAACTGATTACATATATAGATATGCAGTCATAGAACTGCATACATATCTACTGTTCTCACCAGATCCAAACATAGTGGAAGTTTTAGGACATGAGGAAAAGAAGTCTAAGATGACTTCCCTGTTTAGTTTAGCAGAAGCATATTGGTGTCAAGTGTTGTCAAGTAGGAATGGAAATTAAACCAGATGTAGACAAAAATCATGCAGAAACTGAATATGCCAAAAAACAAAAGTAAGAACATAAGATGAAGGATCAGACGAGAAGGAAAGAAAGTTGGAAAAGGCATACATATTGCAGCAAATATACAGATCTCCAGGAGCAACTTTGCATTGATCAGAATTTGACACAAGAAAGGTTAAGGAGTGGTGAAATAAAACCAAAAGATGAAAGGTTAATAATAGTGGTCCAGAATCGTTGGCTAAGTACATGTGGGTTTACAAAGTCCATTAAGCATGTGGGCAAAGCAGACAAATGCTGGTTCTGTAAAAAAAGAACTGGAAACAGTCACACATCTTGTTGCTAGGATTAGTACACTAATGGCATAGGGCCGGTATACTGAAAGGCAGAATACTATGGCAAGACTGTTGCATTTGGGTTTGTGCAAACACTACAATTTAGAAGTAGCTGATAAGCATTGGATACATTACACACATGACATTGTAGAAAATGAAGTTTATATTGCATGGGATCACCCATTACCAACAGTTCAAAAAATAGATGTGAGAAAACCAAATATAATAGTCCAGGAAAAAAAAGACAAAAGTAGCACTGATCAAAGAAATTGCTCCACCCAGTGATTTCAATTTATTGCGTGCAGAGAGGCATAAAGTCACAAAATACTGAGATTTTCAGGCAGAAATGAAAGGATTGTGGAAGAACGATACCCAGATAGTTCCAATAAAAGTAGGAACAACAGGTCTCATAAAAAGAATTTACAGTCATATTTAGATATGTTACCAATATATATCCTCCATATGAATTAAATGAGGAGTTAGTTCTGGGCACATTGCAGGTGCTGTGAGGAGCACTTTTGACTGACATCAAAGATCGCAACAAAACTAATTTCATGAACTTTAATTATACCCTGACTTAGGAATGGGGTCCATTCACATCATGGTATTAGAAACCCAAAAGACCTAGAGAATTTAAATGGAGGAAATATTGCAAACTTTTATAGCAACATCATGGAGCCAATATTATAGAGCTAAACAACACACATAGGCAGAAATGAAGTAACAGCAAATAATAAATTGTTCAACAGGGCTCAGTAATAAGATAAAATTATTACTTTACAATTCAAAGCATAGAAGCAAAACATATAGATAAACATAATTTAACATTTCTTACAAATTTAACAACATATGCATCTATAATGAACAGAAAAATGCATCCTTAATATGGATGAGAATATGATGAGGAAGCAATATTTTTTGTATGCTCACTACCATAACTGAGAGGAGTGGAAATGTGAAGGTTTGCACATTCTGTCAATGATAAAAAGCTTTGTTACAGTATTTTCATCTTTATCAAACAAAACATTTTAAAATATGACACTAGTACATAAACAATAATAGAAAAGAAAATAAATATGCTGACATTTCCATTGTTATTTTCATGTAGCGTACATTTTAAAAATGTTCATTTACTACAGCCTTATGGGTGGTATTCATAGTCCCAGGTTTTAAAGCTTCATAGTGGTTATGTGTGAAGAGTGCCAGCATGTCTAGTTTCAAAATACAGTCACCCCCAGCTATTCACATTGACTAAAGAAATACAAGGCATTTTGATAAACACACTTAAGTTGGCTCCTTATTGAAAGGTTGAAAGGTCGACACTGGGAATGCTGACTGTCAAAACACTGAAAAAAAAGATAGAGCGAATTTTGTAAATCAATATTTTCCTTAAGATTTTTTTCCCCCTGCACTCCCCATGTGGGGTGCAAGCCCCCCACACCCTCAAACCTATATATTCCAACTCCAAAATCGCCATACCTCAGAGAACAGATAATATTCCGAGAAATGGCATCTCAGACTTAACCAGTCAGTCTCTGTATTTCAACATTTCAGTGGTTACCCACTTAGTTACATAAAGTACCTGAATGTAAGTCTTAAGTATATACAAAGGATTAAGGAAAATTGTACGCTTTGTATGACTTTGCATATACTTGGAGTCACTGTTGAAAGACTTGGGGCAAGCAGTAGACTCCAAAGCTTTTATTATTAATATTAAAAAGAAAAAAAGAAAAGTTGCCCATTATGTTTTATAAGGGGGGGGGGGGGTTCCTTATGAGCACACCCTGATGTTTTCTTTAAATAGTGGAAAGGGGAAGATAGGAAAGACTGAAAACGTTTAGTTTTACGACAAATGATTTGTCACTTACATGTTTTTTTACAGGAATGCATTCACATTTCATTCATATGTTGGACAAATAAATAGGGGGAGGAGCTTTTGTCAGAAATAAATGTTTGTGTGTGTGTGAGTACCAATTTTTACAAAATGTTGAGTGGTTTGAGGTGATAATGTGTGCCAGATGATGTGAGATGGGCAGGGATGATACTTCATGGTTGTGCAAAGTCACATGAATATGATTCCATTTTGCCTTTTCTAAACATGGTTAGGCTAGAGACTAACTGAGGCTATCTGTGTTTTCCTGCAGTATTCTAGGGATTGCAGAGGACTGCTACAGACTCCACTGCAATTCCCAGCGAGTTTACATCAACCCAAGACTGCATTTACGAATAGTGAGACCTAATTACATGGATTACTTGCCATCTATGTTTGTATATTACTGCGATTCACAGAGATAGACACAGATGGGCCTAACTTGCATACAAAGTATGTAAATGACCCTGAACTTATGGGGATAGGTTTCACACTGCCATATTAACTTGCAATTACTCAAGTATGGTGGCAAATTACTTAGGAAACCTCAGACTTTTTTGAGTTCACTTTAAGAAATGTTTTGTCTTACTCATATGAGCTGAAATAGCTCAGCTGGGGGAGTGTTAGACTGAAGATATGATGGGCAGATTACAATGGCTTTAGTGAATACTGTAAAACTGTCATCTGTAAATGTAAAAGCATTATAGCAGTAGTGGAAATGATTAGTGATCACTGAGAAAATAATTTACTTTGGTGTCATTTGGGGATTGTGCATACATGGTAGAAATGCAGTGATTAATTGTGAAGTACTGAAGTGGCAAGGATGTTTTGTTGGCTCAAAGTGCGTGTGTGTTTACTGGTTGATTTCTGAGTGTCACTGATAAATGAACAGTTACAGTATTATGATTACAAGAATGTGGTAGGGGTTAGGGGAAGGCTGGATCTGCTAACAAACTGCTTTCCTTACTATTGTAAATGCATTCATGATATTGCAAATATTACTTCAGCACAAATTTACTTGGCTGGATAGAGACTGTGCATGTTTATATAATTATGGAGTTTGTGTCACCTTTTTTGAGGGTGGCAAGCATACTTTCAGTTTTGTGTTGTCTGACTGGTGATTACATCAAAAGTTTTGTTGTGTATGACTGTGGCATTTTTTTTATGTGTAGTAATGATGCAAAACAAGGGCTCAAGGCAGAGAAAGGATAACTTCAGCCATGAAGAAAACCATATCTTCAAGGCAGCCCTTATGTCACATGGCAAATTTCTGTTTGGTAAAGGGGGGCCCAAACAAGCTGAGAGAGCAAATGCCTGGAATCAAGTTGTAATGGACATTAATGCAGTTGGTGGAAGGAACCACAGATTAACACAGTACAAGAAAAGAGCAAATAATATGGTAGGATGTGCTATTGCCAAAATGAGGCACAATGTAATTGCCTGTACCAGTACAGGGGGAGGGACCCTCCAAAATGTATCTCTTTCACACCAGATGAGAAATATGTACTCTCCATACATGGGAAGATGATGGCATTGGAATAATCAGATTTGGTGAGGACACTGGCTGTTACCAATGTCTGCATCAGCAACAGCCATCTGCTCAAGAACGTTGGTTTAAAAACAGTAACATATATTTTATAGACAATTGAATGCTGATATGGAATGACTGCATTAAGCACACAACAATTACTATTAACAGGTCCTTCCTTATCTGCACAGAATAACATACTCAGCATGCAATAGTGTATGCTACTTCTTTACTGTTAATGTTTTCAAATAAGTTTTACAGGGTCAGCAGCAGAAAAATAGTAGTTTTGCTACACCAATCATGTGGAAAGATAGCAGTGGAATGACTGTTGAAATGATGATGATGATGATGATGATAATAATATAGTTATATTTATGAGGCAGCCCAAGGAACTGACAGGATCTTACACCTCACAACATGTTAGTGACTCTGCTGGAAGTTATAGTGCATCACAAAGTCAATCATATGCTGACATTACACTCCCGCTTATAAAGCGAGAAAACCCATGCACCTCTAAACAAGTATCTCCAAACCCAGACAAACTCTTTCAGAATTATTGTAGAAATTCAGAGGTGATAGTGTCCACAGTGACACCTTTACAAAGGGGAGCTAGGTGCAGGAAGTTGTCACAGCTACCTCAGGAAACACATAGAGCATTGGCCACCCATCAGAAAATGTGCCATGACATTGATAGAGCTCAAAGTACTGCCACAGAGAGTCCAATGTAAATGGTCAGAATTCTTCAGGGACATTTATTTATATTATTTATTTATTTATTTAAATTTGTTGACTGGGAGTGTCCAACTGGACGTAGGTCCATTTTCAGCGGAGGCCCGGGGAGAAAAGCTCCACAGTAAAATAAACAGACAGTAGTTACATTGGATTACATAGCGATTAACAATTTAACATAGCAATTACTTACAACATATTTACAGATGAAGAACATAGTACATCAGTAGACAACAAGAATCTTTATCTGTGAAGTACATAACAGACATTAACAAATGTTACAATGAGAAGTTCCTGCTGTATAATAAGTACTAGGCTTATGAGCATCTGAGCTTGTTATAATCAAGGATTTCCAGCACTAAATGGACATAACACAGAGTAGGGATACTGCCATGATTGCAGTGATGTGTAGTGTGGTGATACACCAAATATATGTGGCTGTCTCTATTTGTACACTAGTTAGGACTTACCAGACTCAGCAATAACCCAAAAAAGTCTGAACTGCAGAAAATGAAATCTCAAACTACACAAATCACAGGCACTCTAAAGGAAAAAATATGGAAGTTTATTAAGATAAGTGCTTTCCAAATGTAAACAATGGACCTAGGAATCCGTGTCAGAAGGGAAAGAGGACAGGGTACTGTCCAGATTGGGGGGGGGGGGGGCAGATCACATGAGAATACAAGTGCTTCTCAAGAAAGTACTATAATTAGTCAGGAGGAACAAGCACAACAAATTTCATGCAGGTCATGTCATGCATTCATATAAACTAGCAGAACATTTAATTTGAGGTTCCGGTTCTAGTCCCACAGCACTGTCAGATCAGTGTCTGTAGGATCAGCTGTTTCAAGATGATTACGGCATCCAATCAACTCACCATCCAGCTCTCATGACAGTGACTCATCAAAATCACTTGCACCATTACCAAACTATCTTTAGGAGATGTTTATGACTCATTTGGCTTTGACCTAGTATGAGTCGTGTGACATTTCTGTAAATTTGACTCGGGACAATTTTCAACTGTATGCATTTCATTCCTGTAATGGTACTACATAAAACCTCATGGAACTCTGGACAGAAAGCTGTACGTCATAACATAAGATGAGACTGCAGTCATTAACACTATTAATGCTTTATGGATTAGGACTGTTATTTCTGGCAGTTACCTACAACTTAAAAATAGTAATACACAACTATTCAGGTAAACACTAATAAAACAATTAACATTAAAATGAGTATCCTGTTTTTTAAACAAACACTGCTGTCAGTTTACCCTCACCAGTACACTTTTTTTTGTCTCTGAGGCCTCAGCTTATTGTGGTTGACAAAATGAAATAATTTGATGTGAAGTACCTCAACAGATAACACAGTTCAAACTGAGGAAATATTGCATAATATAAAAGACAATATAATACATTTTCATTAATTTGCAAGGTATTAACTCATGTTAAGTACTCAAGTAATGCTTTACTAATTGTACCACTTCAGGACATTTAGTACATGCATACGTAGCTACACTACCTCAACATTTTATTGTGCAAAACATTTAAAAATGTGATTATTCATTATATGATGCCCTACAATATCTGCAATGCCCTGCAATGAAGGAGTCAGTGAGCACTCAGGCATGACTTTACCAACAATAGGAGTACCTTTTCTCAAATAAAAAATTATTATTAAAAGATGAGAAGGAATGTCAGATGAACAGTGATTGCAGACCATTCACTGCACAACATAATCCAGAGATGACACTGCATGCAACAATTAAATTCTATGTGCTTTTTGCAACAAAGGAAACATTAACCTGAATGTCATGATCCATAGTTCTGGAACAGATGGTACCTCTTTACCTGTGCAGGCATATGCCATGCATGAGCCTGCTGCATGGAGTCTTTTACTCCTGCTACCAGGTGATCATTTTTAGTCATAGTAGGACAGAAACTGGGAGCTGCAGTAACAGCATGAGTATACTTCATCATCAGACCAATGCATGATAATGCTGTGCAGAATTCAACATACAGTAAACATTCTGCATGCAGTAGCTGGGGCATACTCTAGGTCACCCCCAAACTCAGCCAGGCTCCTAAAATAACTCTTCAAGAGGCCAAAGACCCTATCAATGACAATACAGGTCTGGAACAAGGCTGTTTTGTAGGCCTCTTCTGCAGCTTATCTTGAATTTCTTACTGGTGTCAAGAGCCATGGCTGAAGTGGATACCCAACATCACCTAAAGAGAAAAAAAGAAAAGAAAGAGAGAAAAGGTATGGGGAGGGGAGACACAAAAGAAATAAAGAAAGAAAAGGTGGTTTGGTATTCAGAAATACATTCTATCATGAATACCTACTTAAATAAAGTAAAAAATAAACAATAATATTTTTTCACTTATCAACAAGATAACCACTGGGCATCCTACCATGCAGGAAGAGGTGGTACAGTAAGCTAGTGTGACAGATATGGGAATTGTGTGCACTGCCAGGATACTGGACATAGACATTGGTGATGCACCCCCATACAATACACACTATGCAGCTGATGGAATGGTAGTCCTTTCTGTTGTGGTACTGCACCCCCTTGTGGACCAGATGGGGCCCTAATTGTAACACCGGTGTAATCTATCACACAGAATATTGCAGGGAAACATGCCACCCCATAAAAAGCATGCATAGTCCTGGCTCAGTCCTGAGGTGACACTGGGAAGTAGATGTACTGATCCACATGAGCCTAGAGTACATTCAGGGTCCGCTGAAATACTCTCAAGGCAAAAGCCTGTGAGATACCCAGTGTGTCCCCAGTCTGTCTCTGGAAGGTCCCTGTAGCAATTATAGATAGGGCTATGCATAACTTAGTATCCACAGGAAGAAGAAGGCCATGCAACCCTCAAGTTTCCTTTTTTGGGACCAGATATACTCACTAAGACCCTTAAAATATCCTTGTCACTTTGAAACTATCAGGTATCTGGTGATTGCCAAAATTACACTGAGTTATTCTCTGCCCATATTTCCAACTTCTTGGCTAGCAAGAGGTGCTGGGAGACATGGAAAAGACAAGCATTTCACACCAGGAAACAAGAAGACTAGCAGCAAATGACAGCATCATTATGGATTGTGAAGTAGAAAGAATAGGCTTACCTCTGCTTTTTATAACAAATCTGGGGTCAGCAAAGAAAAGCATGAAACTCGGACTATGAATCACAAGTAGACTGGAGAATGCTTCATTAGCATATGCCTTTTTACATAATTTATCATTTATATCCAGTTATGACTTCATTTGCTTATGCTTATTCACAGCCACCTCATGCTTGCTTAAATGGCCTCTATGAATTATACATTTGATGCCCTCATCCCTGGACAGTTACATGTTCTTGTAATGACTTTGAATACCATCCTACATAAATTGCTCAATTCCTGCCTTCCCTTAAAATTCACTCCTCCTGAACATTATTCTGCACATATTGTTCCTACATATTCCATTTATTTCTATGCAATTTACAACTTCCTTTTTATAAACATCTCCCATTTTTTTATCTCCCTTGCAATATTTAGTAATTCAGTTACAGCTGGTTTAGAGTTTGACTTACATTTTCTAGTAATTGCTTTCTTACAGCCAATAGGATTAAACTCAGTAAGGCCTTACTATGGGTAATTCAGATCCTATATCCCAGCTCAAAAGAGTTATTTCCATAGTTATAAGCATTTCCTCGCCCAACATGTCTGACAAAGTATTCTGTATGGAATTCTTAAAAAACATGTTGCCAGATGAGGAAAAATATCTCCTTTCAACCTTGTAATTTAATATAATCTGTCCAAGCCATCTTTTTTCCTGTTTAATTTATTAAATAATCTCATCATTTTACAGCTATATCTGACATGCTCTTAATGTAGTCCATAACTTTTCTTGTTCAGCCCCACATAATTATGCAATTATTTATATACAATCTGTTCCATCTGTTCACAGAGAATTTGTCTACTTTTATAACTTTGTAATGCAGCTTGTCACCACATCATGAAAACATAGCTTGGTATGTGTTTCTGCATTCACTTTTGTTTGATACTTAATCTCACTCTTTAACTTGTAATCAACAAAAAAAATTCTTTTACACTTTGTAACACTCCTTTTCTGTTTATTTGTAGCTAACACAAAATACAATATCATGTTTGCTACATTTGACACAAATGTAGCAAGATATAAAGCATCTTTAGAATTAAATGCTCTGAACTGCAAAGTACATCATATCTAAATGAAAATACTGTTGTATCTACTTTAAATTCCATGGAAAGTGATGAATAAATTTAGTCGGGCTACTATATCATTAATTGAGGACTATTATCTGGTTGTGATTTCTAACCAGTGACCATTTATGATATTTTCTTTTGGTCAAAGTAGAAGCCAACATTAATATAACTCTTTCATAAAGTTCTTTCCTACAACAAAGTTGGCATACATTGATGAATCTTGTTAGACTGCATGTTAATTCCAATGAATATCACTTAATTTATTTTAATTTTGTTGTTTTTCTCACTGCTGTCTGGTAGTTTAGGCGTGACCCTTATACTTGGTGCTTATTTGTTCCGACCATATTGTTAGATCTGACTAGTCAGATGGCCCTGATGCTAAAGTTCCATGCAATACAGTTTTCTAAGTATGTCTTCTCAGTCACCTACCCCCTTGTATTGGATGCATTTAGACCGCCAGGTAGCATATTGCATAGATTCACACGTTAACATCCCTCACACACTTCATTACTTCATTTAAGTTTATTGAACCAAGAGTAATGGGACTACAGTAGACTTGTCAGCCTTTGCCATACAATCAAACTGAAAAATGTGGGATGGCCATCAATTACTTACCCTGCTCCTTCCATAGACCAACCTTTTTCACTTAGAATTGTAATAGAACCCGAGCCATCGAGTACTGCAGATTAGAATGTTCCTTTTGTGCCATCAGATTTAACAAAGATAAATTATACTGAATTGTATGATTCAGTCAACTATGAACAAAGTTGCTTCTTTCTTACGTCAAACTAGAAATAGGAATACTTGTGCATTTTGGGTTTCATGCTTAATTAATTCATACAATAGAAACAAATGGCATAATTTATTATTTTCTATGGTTTACTTTTTAATTTTTTGTTTTACAGAATAATGATAGATCTTATACAAACTCTTCCATTTGTATTTCCAACACCATCAAGTGATTCGTGAGCTAAAATGGAGAAAAGCATTCTGGATATGACTGCCTATAGACATCTATTTGGGCATGAGCAGTCCAGTGTCAAATGTCATAGACGTAGCAGTTATAACATGTTTCTTACAAAAGGCATCTACTTGCATGTTAAATAAATAGTTATCTTTCTGTTACGAATGTTGCTTCTATCTACCTGCTGCGTCATGATGGCATTTATAATTCATTACTGTTTTATCTGTATGCTTCATATTTCATACTGTTTGCTGCATGGACAGTCTTCAGTAGTTTATAGGTTAAAATGTTCAGGAATTCAGTTATAGGAGGACAAGAGGCAGAGCTGTAACATGGTGAAATGGCGCCCAGGGCAGGGTAATGGATCAACCCCCCCCCCCCGCAGTACCCCTCCAACCATTCCAATCTCTCATTACTTGGCTATTTCTCCCCATTTACCATAAACACTGTTCAAACCTGTCAGTGTGCATACTATTTTCTCCTTTACTTCTACAATGATTAGAGATATTGAAAACTTTGATTTCAAATTTTATAGCACAAACACTGATGGCCATTTGCTAAACAAAATGATGCATTTCCACAGGGAAAATAGATTTAGCATGAACAGTAAGCTTCTCTGCCAGTTAGTTCTCGGTGGTGCAGCGGTTAGCATTTTTACCTCACAGCAAGAGGTTCTCTCGTTCGAGTCTCAGCTGGAGCGCCTTCTGTGTGGATTCTACATGTCTTCCCCGCAGTCGAGTGATGTTTGAAGACAAGTATGTGCGTGCATAAATGGGTGTGCCTTCTTTGAAGGTTGAGCGTTGGGCTGGCAACTCATCACTGTAAAAATCCACTGCCAATCATTAGCGAACCGGAGTTCGTCTGTGGTGACCCCTAACCGGAAAAAGCCGAAAGACATTACTTTTAGTAAGCTGCTCTGCCCTTGAAATTCACATTCATTGAAATGGAGTTGAAACCCACATTGAAAGAAAATACATCTGGCCAGTGGCAGATTAAGTTTACCTCAGGACTGTTTTCAAACTGTAGGCCCCTTGCAAACATTTTAGGACCATGCATACAGCACCACTTGTTACAGCGTGTTTTAAATTTGTAGGCTTGAACATTTTTCCAGTAAGCAATGGAAAAATATGAACTAATAATGACAAAACTACCCATTACAGAACATTTCAACCACCGAAGGCCACTCAAACTTCTGTCATTACAATTCATCACTTTCAGTCAATATACACAGTCTCTGCAGAAGTCATCTGATTAATCCCACATGAAAGAGATGTATAACTAATAAAGAGGTTTCTGCTGGTAAACAACTTTACATTTCAGTGTGTTGTGTACAAATTCATTGCCCGCTACCCTTGAAGAATAAACTGCCCATGTTGCATTACAAAAAAAAAAAAATTGGTAAGCTGGTAAAATTGCAATAGGGAATGGCTGTCAAATTGGCATCAGATTCATAGTTATTAGACATTTCATCCAATGTGGAGATACTCAGAAGTGCAGCATCCCATCATCCTTTAAAGGGCACTGCAATACCAGCAGTCCAACTACCTGGTGTGGAAGCAGAACCCATAACTTTATGCACCAAAGGCAAGCATGCTGCCCATCATGCTATGAACACTGCTTTCAAATTTATAGCACAAACACTGATGATGACCACTTGCTAAACAAAACAGTTAGACATTGAAAGCAGACTTAGCATGAGCAGCAGTAAAATAATTTTCCCTTGAAACTCAACATTCTTTTGAAAATGCACAGAAATGGAACATGTTTTGAAAATGCACCTAAACTCGATAACCTTTGAATATGCACATAAACTCAACAGTCCATGAACATGCAGAGAAACTCAACTATTCTTGAAAGTGCAGTGGGGTCTCAACAATCTTTAAAAATGCAAAATAAAAAAGCTCTCTGTGTTCCTTACGGTTCCCAACAGTTCACTCTGTAGATCCATTCAATGAAATCCACAAAATCTGTATATTCTCAAAGGCCCATTCATAAGTGAAGATAAAAAAAATTAACTTTAATGAGCAAAAAGTTGTAAAAAGTCATAAAAAATACACACACACACACACACACACACACACACACACATATATATATATATATATATATATATATATATATATATATACATCCAATAAGCGCTTTCGTCTCAATAGTTTGAAACTTCATCAGATGCTGTTACATATTTCACAGGACATTTTATAGCAAAGAACAATCATGTGACCACCTTCTGCAATGACATCACTTCTCCCAGACAACCCCGCAGCACTGGTTGCTCCCAGGTGGTTTTCCATCCAAGTACTAACCAAGCCCAACCCTGCTCATCTTCCAAAAAAAAATCCCACTTCATATAATGGGATATCTAATGTGAACTAATGCTTGTTGTAAACTTTGACACCTATAAAATGCATATAACCCACGCAAAAAAATATATAATTGAATTAATTTAAAATAAATAAATTCAAATTTCAAAAACTTAAATGCATGTTGAAAAATTCTAACAATAATATTATATAAAAACAAACCACCAAAAATAACAAAGAGACAGTTTTTATGAGGTCAAGGCAAAGAGAAAATCTTTTCAGATATAAAAAAAAAAAATATTTTAAAAACTTTTTCACAAAGGTGTATACAATGGGAAATAACTATCTTTCTAAAGCTTTTAATTTTAATATGCAAGATATAGATAGTTGTTCATTTAATCCAGGTTAGGATGTTGCATTTAGCCAGAACTTCCAAATCGATTCACGTTTTACTAGTAGGAGTGTCCAAGCCCCCCTTTCAGAGATGTCTATAGCCTCTATAACAAAAAAATGTAAAGGAACGGGTAACAAATTCAGCACAGTGTTTGGCTAAAGAATTAAAGTGCCTTTTCCCATTCTCATCTCCCTTAAATGTTCACATATATGATCCTTAAGCTTTCTATCTGTCTTCCCTATATAGAAGTCTGGACACTGAATACAGGTTACACAATAAACTACTCTTTCTGTATCACAGTAATATTTATCTAGTATCCTAATTCAAGTATTGTTAACATGCATCTCGCTCCCTTCCAAAATAAATTTTCAATGAGAACAGGAACCACATTTTTCATCATTCCCTGAATTCTTTTTTTGTTTTTGTTTCAAATGTATTCTTAAGGTTTTGTCCTTTTCAGTGTATTATGAATGTTTTTCCCCTATGCATTCTCTTATTTCCTTATTATCCATTAATATTTCCCAGCTTTTACATAATAAAATAAATGAACTCTTGCAATTTTTACCAGTGGAGAAAGTGTGAGTAAGTGTACTGTACCTAATATTTCATGAGCCCTTCTCCCAAACATTTCTCTATCATGCTCATTTCTGCCTACTTCCCCATCATTACTTATATTACCATCCCATGAAACAGCCTTAAAATGTCCATTTTTTTCTCTTATTTATTACTTCCATCATTACATCATTCACTAGCTTCAGGGGATAACCCCTTCTAATCCCCTTTAAACAGTCACATTCATCTAAAAAGGACTCAAAAGTACTCACCATTTGTGCAACACATACAAATTGGCTTTTTACTATGGCCTTTTTCTGTCATTGCATGGATCTCACCATACTCAATGGAGCCAAGACACTCTCCTCCAAAAAAAAAGAAGCCAATCTGGTGGTCCCCTGCCATAAACAAACTCTACAACAGAACGAGGAAACTGATGTGGAATAAGGTAAAGTCCCATGACTGGAAAAACTCCCTTATCAGCCTCAGCAAAAAGTTGAGATCCCTCATCAAATCCTGTAAAGTTAGCTATGAAAACAGAATTGCAGCAGATAGTAAAGAAAACCACAAGGCATTCTATAGTTATATACAGAATCTCTATGGCAAAACCCAAATTTGCTCTGAGATACTGCACAATGATACCTCCTATACCAAGCAAACAGATATTGCCAATATACTGCCCGACAGATTCAGTGCCAACTTTACCCCTCCCAAAGGACCAATCAAAATACCAACAGATTGCCAGGCACCCAGTATTACTGCTGCACAGATTAAAACAGCACTGTCTAAGGCCAAGAATACAGCTCCTATGGGACCAGACAATATCCCTGGCTGTGTTCTACATGAACTACAGAGTGAACTGGCACCTCACCTGTGTGCCCTTTTCAATCACAGCCTCAACTCAGGCTTTGTCCCTACCAAATGGTGCACTGCTACAGTCATCCCTCTCCACAAAGGAGGAACGACTACAGACCCTGGGAACTACCACCCCATTGGCCTGACAAGTCTGATATGGAAAGCTATGGAACGCATCATCATGGACCTAATAAACAAGGATATAGGGAATCTCCAAACTCTGGATCCTACACAGTTTGGTTTTGTAAAGGGTAGATCATGCCTGCTCAACTTGTTCGACTTCTTTGAGTCAGTCACCAGAGCTATGGATGAAGGTAAGGTGGTCCATACAGCCTACCTTGATCTGGCCAAGGCCTTTGATACCATTCTCCACTCAGGAATCATAGATAAACTCACTAAGCTAGACATCCACCTCTATATCACTAGCTGGGTTGCAAACTGGCTCACAGATAGAACCCACAGTGTGAAAAATTAAACAATAAGGCAAGCAAAAAGACAAGGTATCCCATTTGCAGGGGTTTTCATAAGTTATTCGAAGATTGCTTGGAAACATTCTTTAAGAGAAGGAAAGCTATGATGGCAGTATTAGATGGATTAAGAATGAATGAAGCAGCTGCATGGTTGAAATACCCTACAATTCTGGAAGTACAGTAAGGGAAAGCATGGTTCAGGCTGTAGACTATGGAGGATGTTCCAAAGTTTAAACAAGGTATCACAGACACCTAAACAACTCAAACAGTAAGAATATAAACCATCTGTCAGGTATGGACTGGGACAGCAGCCTTACTCATAGGAGATGTAATGCAGAGACACTGGAAGAACATGCAATGTGTGAAGCTGAAACTCCTGAAGGGAAGAGGATAAGACCTGGAAATGTGGTGGGGGTCACATGCCAGTAAAAGAGATAAGCAGAAAATAAACAAATCACAACTACCATAAAGAAATAAGAAAAGAGACAAGATGGTGGAAGGAAAACAAGCGGAAAACCTATGTCAAAGGGAGAGGAGAATGTGAAGTCTCTCCCAAGGGAGATAGAGGCACAAAAACAGAGAAAGAAACAGAAGCAGAAACATACACCAGAGAGCTGTAAGGAGATGGGATGATGGTACATCTAATGGCTTGGGCAACTCAGATTAGAACTGGTTGACAGATGAGGGACTAAACAAGCTGGATCAAAGAGGCAGAAGACAGGACTACAGCAGGACATAAAATGATCAAGGATGTCTTAAATGAAATAGATAATTACCTGGGGAAACATGCCCCAGGAAACACAACATCAAAACTTTATCAACAAAATGTAATGCAGTCAAGAGGGGCATAAGGGCAAAATAAATTATACATATTTTGTAACTTCTTATTGATGTACAATAAAATGCAGTAAACAAATGTTTAATGACTACTGCTTGATGAAAATAAATAATAATTGCTGCTGTAACAACTGAAGGACGTGAAAATGAATGCATGGTGGAAAACAGGGAAAAGTAAATATCAACCCTAACTAAAAGTTACTGTCAGCTGCCTGTCAGGTGCCAGGATCCACCACATAACACACGCACTCAGGTCACTCCACAACAAGTACAAATATGACTTTGTCATTGTCCATGTTGGTGTGAATGACCTGAGACATACCTACCTGGACTACATGAAAAGAGACATGGAGGAGCTCTCTGATCTTGTAGCCCGGGCAGGTATCCTGCCATCACCCAGAATGATACCACAGTACAAGGACAAAATGATTGACTTTAACAACTGGCTAAGCTTCTGGTGTCATTCTAAGGGAATCCAGTATCTGTCTGTCTGGGATGACATGATCAACAGACCACGCTGCTTTGCCAGAGATGGCCTGCACCTGTCGCCCTTGGGATTCTGGATACTGGCAAAGGCTCTTGCCACCCCTATAACGCCTTTTTTAGGCAAGGTTCAAATGACAAATTATAACCGTAACAGGTACAAGCAAGCAAAATCTGATTAAAATGCTACTCAATGCTATAAGTCTAAATCTCAAAATGCACTCACTCGAGGCATTCCTTAAAATGGAGAACATTGACATCCGTGCAGTGACAGAGACCTGGTTCAAAGCTCCAGAGAGCACCCCTGCATTACCAGGCTATAATTCATACCACACCTTTTGGCCACCAAACCCGGACCAAAACACTAAAGGTGGAGGCGTGTCCATATTCATTAAGGATATCCACACCTCCAAGCTAGTTGCTCAGCATAATGCATCCGACATTATCCAAGTTCAACTAACTCTGGGCAAAACCGCAATCCAGATTGTAGCTTGCTACAGACCCCCCACCATGCCCCAGGATTCCCACTCCTCTTTTCTTGATGCACTGTAAGATATTAAGGTACAATCCACCACTCTAATAATGGGTGATTTCAACTACCCTATCATTAACTGGGAAAACTACTCATGTATCAACTCTTTTGCTCAACGTTTTCTGGAAATCATCAACTCCAACGCCTTGGATCAACTTATCCACACTCCCACCAGGGGCCGCAATATCCTAGACCTGGTCATCACCAACATGGGTGACCACTGTTCCACACCAGAGGTCAGCTCCTTGTTGGTCAGATCCGACCACAAGCTAAACACCCTAGACATCCATATCCCACTCCCACTCCCATTAGGAAAACAACCGTAAAAAATTTCTCCAAAGCCAACTTCACGCTTCTTACGACAGAAGTGGCAAACTTCACGACACCCATGCAGATGGACAATAGAGGTACGATTGCTGAATCCTACACAAATGCACTTTATAAGCACTTACACTAGTGCATGGATCATGCTATCCCTAACAGAACCAAGATGCTATCCTCCAAAAAAAGGAAGACAAGTTGGTGGTCTTCTGCCATAAGCAAACTCTACAACAGAAGAAAGAAACTGTTGCAAAAAGGAGTAAAATCCCACGACTGGAGGAACTCCCTGGTCAGCCTCAGTAAGAAGCTGAGATCCCTCATAAAATCCACCAAAGCTAGTTATGAAAAAAAAAATGACACTTATTCTAAAGACAACCACAAAGCATTCTATAGCTATGTCAAGAATCTCAATGGCAACACTCAGATCTGCTCTGAGTTACAGCACAATGACACTAAATATACAGACCCAACTGATATTGCCAACATCCTGGCAGATAGATTCAGTGCTAACTTTACCCCGCTCTCACCCATTAAAGAGCCCATCTCTATACCGGAAGAATGCAAAGTTCCTGTAAGCATGGCTGCACAGGTAAAAACCACACTCTCCAAAGCCAGGAACACAGCATCCATGGGACCAGACAACATCCCAGGCTGCGTTCTACACAAACTACAAAATGACCTAGCACCACACCTAAGTACCATAGTCAATCATAGCCTCACCTCAGGCTTTGTGCCTGCTGAATGGCGCACAGTGACAGTTATCCCATTACACAAGGGGGGAACCACCAATGACCCTGGGAACTAGCTCCCCATTAGCCTGATGAGCCTGATCTGCAAGGCCATGGAATGTATCATTATGGAACTTATAAACAGAGACATTGGTAATCTCCAAACTCTGGACCCCAACCAGTTTGGGTTTGTAAAAGGCAGATCATGTCTCCTAAACCTGATAGACTTCTTTGAAGCAGTCACCAAAGCCGTAGACAAAGGTAAGGTGGTTCACACAGCCTATCTAGATCTTGCCAAGGCTTTCAACACCATCCCCCACTCTGGAATTATAGATAAACTCACTACACTAGGTATAAATCCCTATGTCACAAGATGGGTTGCCAACTGGCTCACTGACAGAACCCACACTGTGAAAGTAGCAGACTCCAAATCCAACTTCAGACCAGTGACAAGTGGAGTAGCACAGGGTTCAGTCCTGGGTCCTGTACTGTTTGGTATCTACTTCTCTGAAGTACAGGCTAACACAGAAGGTCTTTGGCTAATGGAGTTCACAGATGACTGCAAACTAGGAGCCATAATCAAAACTACTAACAATGTGGACATCCTACAAAAGGGCCTCGCTGAGACAGATACCTGGTGCCAAAGCCATGGCCTCAAGCTCAATGCCAAAAAGTGCATTGCCATCTACTTTGGTAAAAACTCTGTACCTATGAACTACAACATAGGCGGTAGTATACTTAACACTGAAAGTGTGATAAGAGACCTTGAGACACAGGTGGACAGTAGTCTCTCCTTTGATAATCACATCACCACAGTAGTCAGGAAATCCTTCTACGTGGCACACCTCATCACAAAAGGTTTCTCATGCAGAAAAAAAGAAGTCATTGTTCCCCTCTACTCATCACTCATTAAATCTATTATAGAGTACAACACCCTTTTTGGTATGTACCTCACAAGACATCTACAACAACTAGAAAGGCCGCAGAAATACCTCACAAAGAGGATTACTGTCCTCAAACACATGCCCTACACAGACCGTCTCAAAAAACTCCAGCTTTACTCCGTAGCATATTGCCTACTCAGAGGTGATCTCTGCCTAACATACAAAGCTATGTCAAACCCAGTGCTGTTGGACATGCTCCACTTAAAGAAATCCCATTCCCTCCAAGCTACAGAACATGCCAGAGGGATAGATTCCTGTCCCATATACTTCCCATACTCTGGAATAAACTACCTATCTATATCAAACAAAGCTCCTCATTAGCACTCTTCAAGAAAAATCTTGATGATTGGATGGGAAATAGGAAATTCAGCCTGGGGATCACTTCTGTGTCTCTGCTCGGCAGTGGCACAGGAAAATACATTTCTTGGGTGGCAAAAGCCAGGGTACCTTTTTGGCTGGGCTTGTATAGGAACCAGGGCTTTTAGCCTAGTACCTACCTATGAACCTTTGAGCCTTGCCTAAAAAAGGTAATATGAGGAGAGCAAAAGCCTTGGCCAATATTCACAAGCATAGGGGTGACAGGTGCAAACCATGTCTAGCGAAGCAACGAGGCTTGTCTATCATGTCATCACAGGCAGACAGAGACTGGATCTCCTTTGAATGATAGCAGAAGCTCAGCCAATTGTTGAAGTTTATCATCTTTCTGTTATATTGCAGTATCATGTAGGTGAAGGTAAGATGCTACTCAAGGTCAGGGTCATACCAGCCTGGGCTACATAATCATAGAGCTACTATATATCTCTTGTCGTGTTGTCCTGGGAGGTATGTCTCAGATCATTCACACTGACATGTACAAAGAACGCGTCACATATGTACCAGTTCTGGAGTGATGTAAGTGCCTGTGTTATGTGGTGGATCATAGCACCTGCCAGGCAACTGACAGTAATCTTCCCCTTGTCTAGCTGAGTGAGTGGAACATCTGTGTGCCTGACTATGGAGTCACCTATTACTAGTCTGTTGGGTATGCTGTTTTGCCTTAGGGCCTGTTGTGAGGCACACTGCTTTGGTGTATTATGTGTTTTCTGGAGTGTGCTTGGAGGTGCATGTTGCTTGCTTGTCTGCTTAGGCGGACACTATCTCTTTTTCAGATTAATATTTGTATTCTCTGAGTATGGTAACGTGTATTTATGTGTGTGTATTGCTGATGCTTATATTGTAGGTCTATGTGAGACTGTTGGCATTGTGGTTGTATGACCCTACTCCTCTTGACTGTATTGTCCAATATTGGGTTGACAAAGCTTAGCCACGGGTTTGACTCTGTGTGTGCCAGCATGTGGTGCATCAACCCATATATGATATGGTCATGGCCTATGCATACAATACACTCACAATACACCTAGTATGATAAGCCTGCTGAGGTTAGCAAATGTGAAAAAAACCTTTGGGCAAACTGTCAGCAAATAATGTCTGTATTGCACCCTGTAACTCCATATTGCTTGCTGAAGTGTAAAGACATACTTAGTTTGGATTAAGAACCCCACACTTGCCAACTGTGTGTGTGTGTGTGTGTGTGTGTGTGTGTGTGTGTGTGTGTGTGTGTGTGTGTGTGTCGGTGAGAGAGCAACCTTTTTGGAGACTACTCACACCCCTTAAAAGTGGTATACTCATCTTTGTCAAGTCTGATGATGTCACCATCCTACAAATATACCTGTGGCAAAGTAAACCCCAGTAATATGTATAGCGCATTGTGTAAATGCGTACTGCTGTAATATCAAAATGTAGTTAGGTAGGGGTTTGAATCCTGCACTTGCCAACTGTGTGCCTTCCTGGGGAAAAGCAACCTTTTTGGAGACTACTCACACCCCTTAAAAGTGGTATACTTATCTTTGTCAAGTCTGATGATGTCACCATCCTATAAATATACCTGTGGGAAGATGAAACCCCAGTAATGTGTATAGTGCATCGTGTAAACTCATACTGCTGTAATATCATAATGTAGTTAGGAAGGAGTTTGACTCTCGCACTTGCTGTGTGCATTCCACATGTGTGTCAATGTTGAGTGGGTTTTAATTTTTCTAGTGTATGACATATCACAATGATAACTGTATGTGCACTTCACATGTAAGGTAGCTGTGGGGCAAAGCCATATACATACATGTGACCTCAATTATTTCATAGGTGGGTACTCTGCTTTCTCCATGAAAGCATCTGTTATCTTTGCAAGAGCATGCTTGCAGTTTCCAGACCTTAAGTCACTTCTGTATGCTTGTGACAAGCTTAGCCACTGCAGTGATCCCTGGGCTACTTCTTCTATTTCACATCCACTCATCACGGTTTCTATTGAAGAGTGTGACTGGGGGTTTATGCTTGAGGTATATTTGAATCCTGTTCCAAAGCAAGCAAAGTCTGGCAAAGATGACTAATCATTATAGGTGTGCAACAACCTCTGTGGATCTGCATGCAAACCCTTTATTGCTTATGTGCTCCACAGAGGGATTTCCAAAACCCTTTGGTAATGTGATTATCAAAGGAGAGATGACTAAACACATGGCTCTATGTATACATTAGTACCTGTTCCACATTTTAGGGGCTACTACCTATATACTACTCTGGGGATACTTTGTTTTCTAAAAGTGGATAACTATGCTTTCTTTGGCTTATAGCTTTACAGCATGAGTTTGACACCAGGTATCTGTCTCTATGATACCCTTTTGGAGGATGTGTGTGTCATCTGGAAAATAAAGTATAGCTCACAGTATGCATATTCATCAGACGTGGGCAGACATATCCCTACTGTGTTTGCTTGTACCTAAGAAAGCTATATGCCAAACAGGAGTGGTCCCAGGACTGAGTGCAGGTGAATACCACTTATTACTGGCATAGAATTGTACATGGAGGCTGCAAATGTTACTGTGTGTCTTACATCTGTAGTCAGTTGTCAATCCATTATCTAACGATTGTTTATGGTCAGTCTGTTGAGGTTATGTATAATACCAGAATGTGGGATGGGTATGAATTGCTGGTGAGCTACAGCTTGGCTGTGTGGACCTCCCCTCCCTCACCTATAGCCTTGTTAACTGTCTTGAAGTCTACTAGGTGTAGGAGCCATGAGCTGGCCTTTAGAGAACCTAAGTGGGTATGGTGCAGTGTTTGCAGCTTCATAATGTCTCTGTTAATGAGTTCCATAATGCTGTGCTCCATAACCTTCCAGATAACATTTGTCTGGCTTATAGGGTGAGAGTTTCCAGGATCTGTTGTAGTTCTACCCTTAATCAATTTATGTTAACATTTGCACTGGGTGCGACAAGGGTGGACAGGATTAGGAATAAGTATATTAGAGGGTCAGCCCAGATTTGAAGGTTAGTAGACCAAGCCAGATAAGCAGGATTAAGTTGGTTTGTACATGCACTGAGGAGGGATGCAGAGTATATTGTGAAACAGATGCTAAGGATGAAGCCGCCAGGTAACAGGAAAAGAAGAATGCCTAAGATGAGGTTTATGGCTGTGGTGAGAGAGGACATGCGGGTGGATGGTGTGACAGCGCAAGATGCAGAGGGCAGGAAGAAATGGAAACAGATGATCTACTGTGGTGACCCCTATTGGGAGCATCTGAAAGGAGAAGAAGAAGAAGACATTGTAGCTCAACCCTTGTGGACTGTGAATAACATTATCATGCGTCATTCTACAAGTATGTAACCTGTATAGAGGCTGCATCTGGACAGAGTGTTTAGGTGAGTGGTGACTTCATATGTCAGCTTGTGTATGACACAGCCAGAGACACTGTCCAGTACCATTGTCACTGTGGTTTGGACTTTGGTAAAGAGATGTTTTAACTAGAGTGTCTGTGAGTCATCAGGTTTTACATTCTTCAGGTCTGGAAATGTAGCCCTTGTGTAATGACAGGGTGGTGAAATCTGCATTCAAAGTGTCTGACAAGAAATTGGTAATGTCAGTCAGATAAGTATACTTTGTGACTATTTACATTAACTGTGACCCGATCTGAGATTTCCCCTGTAGATTATAAACAACACTAAAGAAAGCTTTAGTGTTGTCTTTGGAATCCTTGCCATTTTGTATTTTGAAGCTTGCCTTGTATGTTTAATGAGGGCTTGTATTTTCCCAATGATACTGACCAGAGATGTTATCCCTTCTTGGTATGTAACTTTTTTGGTACAAATTCACACCTTCTATTATATATTTAGTTTATGGCAGGGGTCCATGAGACTAATGTACTTTTACTGTATAAGTGAGAATTTCTTGTGTTTGCGATAGCACAGTCCATGCAACCCTGTAGGTGAACAGTGTGCATTACTAAAGGATTATGCAGCTGAAACAGTGTTAACCTTAGTAATGCAAACCAATGACAGATAGCAACAACAGCATCACCCACAGAACAGTGTCAACCTGTGTCATACACACACATGCGTACTCCAGTTACAAAATGTGTGTAGTACAATGCATACTGGCCACCAATAGAAACTATGGAGTGTTAACACTGGCCAATACAGAGCATGTCACCCTGACCATGTGTCCTATATGCATGTACATGCAGACAGTGCACCTCCACCATGTTCACAAATGGACACCTGAAAACCCGTGTTGCACACATCCCACACTTACTGTCCACTGTATAATGCATGCTGACACAACTACACACATCAGCCAAGTGGCACATGGGCAAACAAAACACAATTGGAATAAACACTGGTGAAAACAATACAACATTGCTAATTACAGCTTTAATGCATCATGCCTGCTCAGCTACACTTTCAAGGATATCATTACACTTTACTGCTGACAACATGCTAAACATCCAACCATTGCTATACTTTATAAAGTCACCCTGTGCATCAGCACCATGTTAGCCTGTTCCTGCATCAATGTCACAGATGACAGGAGGTGGCACAGGTTTCATCATATGCACAGGGTGTGTTGTTGGTTTGCCAGAGGCCTACACTGAGCCATACAATCGACATGTGTGTGTGTGAGTGTGTGTGTGAGGGCCATGAGTACTGTTATGGACCAATGTTGATGTCATGTGTGTGGGATGTGTTTGCCCTAGGTTTCTGGTTTATGTGTGCATGTCTGCATGCACACAGTTCCACCATGTGGCTGCCATATACGGGGATTTGTAAGACAGCTACAGACTCTACCTGGCAGGCTTTATAGATCACCATCTCTGGCCATGGATACGGAACCTGTGCCTGGCAGGTGTGCTACAGACAGTATCAGGTACTAATCCAGATTGGGTACTATCTGAAGAGGTTGACAAATGTCCACTAGATCCAGGTCCCTGCTGGGACTGGCCAGAGCCACGTGCATGTGGTCTGCTAGGACAGTCTATGGACAGCCCCCCAAAATTGCAAGGGCTGGTACTGGCACTACGGGAGTGGCTGTGACTTGCTGGATATCCACAGTGACCTCCAGCTGGTGATGCTGCTGGCATACGTCCACGTCAACTTCTCAACCATCCCGCACTGTCCTGACACATGGACATGACATTGTGAAGGACATCCAATGTCACACCCCAAAGTCTATCAATGACCTCAGTGTAGTTATGTATGGCACCTGCTAGGTCATGGATACTGTCATTTACAGAGGTGTAATGATCCCTCTCTGCCCTTATCCCCTGTCTGTTGTACCACTCCATTCATGTCTGTGCCTCCATGACAGCTGAGCATGTGTGTGGTAGAAAGAGGTGTGGCACATCTGCTAGGGTCATGATGACCAGCAGTGCTCTGACAGGAACCCCTGGGCATCTGCCTATGTGGTACCATTCCAGACATCTGGCAATGGCTGCTGTGTCCTGATACATGTGCCATAGATACCACACTGTCCTGGCCAGTGCCAACTGTATGGTGATGATGGATTTACAGGCAGTATGACTGTGTGCATGGATGGGGTGGAGACTTGTGTACTGTCAACTAGTGGCCCAACAACAGACCCTGCCAAACCTGCCTGTGCCTCAACACACCTATCCTCATGATCACTGTCTGTCTCAGTGACATCAGGTTCCCTGCTGTACTGAACCAGCCCCACCTTGCCACCTGTGAGAGGAAAACAGGAAACACACTTTAAGACCTGAACATGACTTCAGACCACATGCGGACATGCACACATGAGCACATGCACACATTCGCACATGCGTACATGCGCACATGTGCACATGCTCACATGCGCACATGCACACATGAACACACACAAAACTACACTCCTCCCAAAAGCAGACACAAACACCAGCAATCACAGAACATACACAAAAGCAGGTGATGGTGGGGTACAGTATCACAAGCAAAACAGTCATATCACACACGTCAGCATGCAGGACATATGTTGCTCAACAGCATGCAGTGCAAGTGTAGTCACTCCTTATTACTAACAGTATACATGCCTTTGATGCATGTGTTTTGTTTTAGGTGATGGCCCTCCCCCTGGAACACAATGCATACATGGACACAACATTGCTGTGCAGGTATTCATAACCCTGTGATGTACTGTGCACCATAGCTCACAGATGTCCATACCATTGCTGGATGTGTATCTGTGTGTCAGATATGTATCCAATGTTGATTATAGCCTCTGTGTCTTTAGCAAACAATTGTGGACACATTTTAGCACATGCATGATGCGTATTCGCACAACATCATCAGTGGTGCATGGATAATTGATGGAATACCATTCAGCTACATATCCAATGTACGGTACTTATGGTGAGTGTAGATCATATTGTGGACATGCCAGTCTCATGCATGGCATGACATGCTAAAACACAACTGCATATTTAAACACTACACATACCCAATATGTGTCATATGACCTAGCCACTCAATAGCATCACAAGACATATATGTGTCAGTTGTGCAAATGGTGATTGGTATGCATACTGTTTAGAGGTGCATATGTGTGCACACACGCATCATTATGGTGTGTAGCAATGACAGCTATATGTAGTACTGTGGTTACAATAACTGGATGGGGTCTAGTACCATAGGCCATCATCATGAAGCATCAGGTGGTCACTCAAGGCTACAAATATTTCACAAACCAGCACTAATCATGCTGTGCCAAAACTGAACTACCTTGACTAAATTCACCTTTCACAACCAGTTGTTACATGAGTTTGTAAGGAGGTCAATAAGGAGCATTCCCTGACATGAATGTGTAGAGTGTTGCAGAGTGTTTAAATGCCCCAGGATAGGCCACTACCCCTCAGGTATATTATGTGTAATGTGTGGATGAGATTTTGGATACTGGAGTGTGTCTTTACAGAGGGTTTGGGAATCCTTTATGTGTAGCATGTTAAAATGCTCTGAGTATGACATAGATGTGTATGTTATGTGCATGTTGAGTATCAGCTGTGTCTATCCAGTGGTCACTACAGTTTAGCCACATTTCTTTGAGATGGTATGGGTATTGCATGTGTTTGAAGCAGCTAATCACATTAGTGAGATGTGCGTGCTCTTACACCAAACATGCACAGTATGCATTATGGGTAGGTGTGTTACTTGTGTACATGGCCTACACCTTAACTATGACATGCACTTTTTATTTACAATAATAAATGTAGAACACACTCACCAGCATCTGTCTGCTGCCTTGATGTCACCCCAGAGGTACCTGCATAGAGATGAGACTGTTTGTCAGTGGCCACAACTGTGGCATTGCTACTTTGTGTTTGCAGTCTTATAGTACAACAGTTTACATTCACAGGGCTACAGATTATGTTCCAAATGATCAGTATTGCACAACACCAGGCTCCACATCTTTGAACAACACACTCCACATCTCACATATGCATGATCAACCAATACAGATAACAGTAGTCTACAGATATTCCATGTTACCTGCATGCTCCACGTGTGCTTGCTGGGTGGCTCCAACCTCCAT